>NC_087173.1:75000-147500 GCF_035594125.1 Scylla paramamosain
TTCCTAAAACTACTAAATATACCTGAAGACAGACCTACTGACCCATACTCGGAAATATTGTTCCACTCGTAATGTTATACCTGACACACACACACACACACACACACACACACACACACACACACACACACACACACACACACACACACACACACACACACACACACAACATTAATACAAACAGATGCATTGCAACAAAGCAACAGAGATTGGGATGCTCATTCTTACAGAACATTATAGTGAACATGTGAGGCAGAGATAAACAGACAGACGCAGACAGACAGATTGATTTAAAACAGTAACATGTACTTGTTATAAGCAATTTTAAGTGACCATTAATTTCCCGTTCATTCCCATTCATTGAAGCATTTCAGTGTTGAGACGCAAAGGTAGTGTAAGTGTTGAGCCAGCGGTGGTAGTGGCCCCTTCACCTCGCAGCGAGGCAGGAAGGGGAGGCGAGGGACACCAGCAGTGACTGGCCTGAAGGCGCCTTGCGTCCCGCCTCCTCTCTTGCGACCCTTGATTGCCATCATCCATCAATCGCAGCATGACTTGTGCTCCTCCTCTTCAGCCTCACTTAACTACCACCACGCTTCCCGGAGAAACCGTAACCCTATGCCATCAGAGCCGACAGAGCTGGTTGCATTAAGATCTTTAACTGTTAATATAACGGTGTTAGTATCTACGGGTTCAGGCCTAAAAGCAGAGATAATATTAATATTAGACTGAGGGAGATGGACGACAGATTTACCTTCTGTGAGCGTTTAAAAGTGGATTTTCTAACACTAGAAAAGATATTATTGAACTCTTCGGCTCTATCACTTAGATTCCGTAACCGTGAATTACTTGTGTTGATTTTAAGCTTTCTTTGTAACCTATCACGGTCCTCCATTGCCTCACGGATATCGTCATTTCTTCATGGTGTAGGTTTTCCTTTCACTGCTCTAGTTACAAGAGGGGCACACATGTCAAGACGGTTAATAAAAACGTCATTATAAATGCATACTTGTTTGTTCACATCGTCAGTTAAAAATATATTATTCATATTATGAATATTGTCAAAGAGGAGCGAACAAAAAGTGTCTATCATAGTTCTTCAAATTACGAAAACTTTTTTTACCATTGGCAGTTTTTTAGGTTTTCTAACCATTAAAACAACAGACACTAGGTCATGATCAACAGTGACCTGAGGAACAACGTCTTGTGGTAGAATGACATCAGGTTTATTAGTTATTATGAGATCTAGTAAAGTAGCTGATGTTGAGGTTGTTCTTGTGGGTCTATCTGTTATTTGTGTCAGCTTGTTTTTTATTATCTTACTGATTTTATTACCCGTTGTCATCATATCATCATTAGAATCACCTAGGATAAAGATCCTTTTATCACGCAGACCTACCATCCTAAAAACATCTTGAATGTAGTCAAATGATGTGGCTAAAGCCTTAGGGTGTCGATATACACAACCAATGATGATGGCCGGCAACTTCCTGCACTGTATCTTTACCCATACATCCTCCACGCCTGTCGGTCTTGGCACATCTAGGTTAATGACAGAGGGATTGAGGGTACTATGGACATACATGCATATCCCGGCTCCTCGACCATTGTCACATCTAAAAATCAATCACAATTAAGAATTTCTACGTAACCATCTGGGGTGTTTGAATTCTCCGCAATTGTAACACGCTGTTTTTTTTTTTTTTTTTTTCTCTCACTAGCATATTTATTTATTTCCCTTCTGTAACCATGCGAGTTATCACTGTACGTTTCCTGCGTTTCAAACACCGGTGTTTCTGCACTAGGTGGCTTGTGTTCCATCTGCCCACTCCTGAGGTGTAGGCGTGGGCTTGATTATAAGCTGTATAGTGTCTGCCATCCAGCGTTCTCCTCAGGGTTGTATCGTGCAGACCGGGGCTGAATGCATCCTCCTCTTTGTTCCAGCCTGCCTCATGTTTTCTTGTCATTGCCCTGGCAGGTGTGAGATGAGAAGGACCTCGTGGTTTAGGAGCAGTGGGGGGCTGATGGGAAGCTTTATGGGTGGGAGACTTTCGGGTGTAAGACTTGCCTTGTTGGGTTGTTCTGCTATGAGCGCATAGGGAAACAATACCCGCGTAGGTTGGCGGGCCGCGGGAGCCAGCACTCAGTTAGATTTTTTTTCTCTATGTATGTATAGTGTGGAAATAGCAAAGGCATCGTAGAAAACACTAATATCTGGAGCTTCATCACTGTGTTTCAGGGAAAATATGAGTAAATCGTGAGTCTTGCCGTGGTAGGAAAGACTGCTTCCTGCGGGACCTTATCAAAAGAGCGTCTGGCACTGGTTTGGCAAGCAGCGGGACTAATAAAATAGGATGCCTTTGGTAATGCGTATATAGGAATATTACTGCCTGCCAAACACTACCTTGGCTTTGCAGTGAGGCTTTTGTATTCAGATGACCGCGGGATCTCTGAAATATGTAGACACAACTATACTAGGCAGGTCCAGTGAAAGGTATCACACTAAATGTATTGCTTCATCCAGAAGAGTTAGCAGCACAAGCGAGAAGTAGGGTGGATCTCACAGGTGTTTGCTTTTGTTGAGATCCTTACCAAGAAGCGGTGACATCCAGAACCAACAGCAACTACGATATCTTTGTGGTCTGTGGAGCCTTTGTTGTTGTTGTTTTGTTGTGTAAGACGACGTTATAGGGAACATCCTGTGTCCTCGCAGTAACCACACGAGAAGGCAGGTATCTAACTAGGAGTAATCAGAGAGTTGTTGTTGTTGTTGTTGTTGTTGTTGTTGTTGTTGTTGTTGTTGTTGTTGTTATCAGAACCACAAATGGAGGAAGGTGGATGTGTTGTATTACTGAGCAACAATAAAGAAAGAAGAATAGATGAGTCAGGCCACCTTGGCGGAGATACTCAAAGGGACTTTCATGTTTTGTGCCGTGAATACTTTTTATGGCTAGACTGAAGTGGTACTTATTATTTTCTAAGTATATCCTTGCTATTTTTTTTTTTTAGATTTTATTTTGCTGCAGGTGTTGTGCATAATTAACATTCTCAGTGTTTCAAGTGTGTTCTGTTTTCAGTGTTGTTTTTCATGTATCCATGTGTTCTTGCTTGGAGGAATTTGACACGTTTTATTTATGACATTTCGTGTTTTTCTTCAGTATTTATTCTTTCGTTTTTTGTTTATGTGTATGTTGTAACTCATGCAGTAAAGGATTTGTGGTGGTTTTGTTTATGATGCTTCATTTTTAGCTCTTTTTAGAAAAGTCAAGCTGCATCACTTTCTTATGTGGATGTTTTGATATTTTCAGGAAAGGATGGCAGGTGGTGCCGCGGTGAACACTGCCAACACGTGCAGGAGGAAAGTGAGTACCTGCTTCATTACATCATGTGCACTCTGTTTTGGAACTCGATGTTAAACTTTTTTTTTCCATGTCAACCGAAACCTGTCTGTTGCCTGCCTTTCTCCTGTCTGCTTCCCACGAATCTATGAAGGAAAGAAAGGATGTGCTTCCATGGTATCGTGTCAGTAGTATTATCCATTGAAGGATTAGTTTAAACCTTTTTCCAGAGCGTTGTTTTTGTCTCCCATTTTTCTGCCTTCCCAGGGTATATATTATATGAAAGAAGAATGTAAATTTAGTCTATAGTGTTCATTGCAACATCTTACAGGGAAAAAGTTCTTTGAGGATTAACCGAGAATCTTTTTCAAAACTATCATTTTTGTATTTCAGTCTTCGTGTGCTTATTTTAGTGTATGCATACAGAAAAGAAGAATACGAAATCATATATTTTCTATAATGGTGTCATCTTTATGGTACAAATATTTAATTGGAGATTCAGTTGAAACCTAACATTTAGCTATCATTTTTGCGTTCAATTTTTTTTTTCGTATGTATCTTTTGTATGTACGAATATACGAGTGAAGAAAGGAAAGATGCAATTACAAAAAACTTTCCAGCATAACTGGAATATTCACCTGAGACTTTATCAGGTAGCAAATATCAGATCTTCTAATTTATCCGTTTATTTATCGTTTTCTGTGTTTTACCGTTATGTAGATTAATAATATTTTGCATGTTATGCTAAAGTGTCCTTGGAAACTATTACTGTAACACATTTCATTTAGTGTGGATTTGATTTCCACGTAAAAAAAAAAATAAATAAATAAAAATAGAATAAAATAAAATAAAAATCTTTTCTTCTATTGAGAAAACATATTTACAATTTCTTTGTTCAATTGGTATTGATATTATTTTTAACTCTGATTTCCCGGGAAGCGTTACTACCATGATATTTGTGACCTAACCTAAGGTAACTTTTTAGCGTCATAACCTTTGCTGCAGCTTTATTCAAGTAAAATCAAAGAGAGGAAAGCTTGTATTGTTCTGTGAAGTGTTGTTATTTGCCTGTGTGTTGATTGTCACCTTGAAAAGTCAAGGTGACGTGGGCCTTGATGACTAGAGCCGGCCCACACTATTTGTCTCCCTTTTTTTAGAGGCTCGTCGTTGTAGATTTCTGAAAATATTTGTTTCATCACGTTTTTAATTTTCCTTGTCAGCGAAAGAAAGAAAATTTATGATTTTCTTTATTATTTAGTAAGGTATTAAATATCTTTGGAGGGATTATTCCCCTAGCGAAGCGAGGGGGGCTCTACTTTTGTTACTGCACATCTGTACAGTACCCCCCACCGCTCCCGCCTGGCCCTGGAGGGTACAACGATGATTTGGCCAGGAGCACCTTTTGTTGTCCATCGCATATAAAAATTTCGATTTCAGTTTCCGAAACACTTCCTGGTTGGTAACTTTTGAAGGCGTATCTTTCTTATTTTACGTAATTTCTTCGTCAGACTCACCTTTTTTGCTGTCTTTTGCATATTTCGATTTCTCGACATGTGGGCGAAGGTTTTTGCCTCGTAACTCTTGCAACTATCGCCTCATCACTACAGATCGAGTTGGAGGGCGTAAAATGCGCGAATTATTTGCCATAACTCACTTCATACACGGGATAACCAGTCTTGGTTGACACCATCAGACTCAGACACTTTTTTTTTTCTTTTTGTCTTGAGGGTTTAACACAGTCCTCTGATTTTGTGTTTGTCTTGTCGGATGCAGCAGCGGCGGGACCTTTTTCCTTCCTCGCGGCCAGACGACGAGGACTGGCTTTTTGCTGCTCCTCCTGACACACTCACAATTTACCGGTGAGTGACGGGGACGGAGCTGTTTTTGTAGCGCAGTGTACGTCCTTCCATTTTTAGGTTTACATTTAAGTGAAGGCTGTCATGCTTGCCTATGTTATTCCATGTGCATGTAAGGTAAGGCTGCTTGACAAAGTGTCTGACTCACTGCAGACACTTGCTTTATGCTGTACTGTAATAAACAAATGATTTCTCAGTGAGTCACAAAAGTGCCTCTCAGTACGATGTGGTTATGAAAAGTAGAATATGAAATAAATAGATAATAAATAAGGAAAAAATAAATAAATAAATAAATGGATGAATTAATGCATACCCTAGAGAACATTTCATACCTACTGAGCTTACCATAGGAAATACACTGATATGCTACAAAAAATGCACACAAGTATATGAAGATGGAAAAAAATGGGGGCAGTCTGTCTTGTGTTGTTATTTCTATGGTTACTGCTCTTCTGAATTTGCCATCAGCATGCGTCTCTCCTTCCCCACGCTGACGCTACACAAGACTTTCACTTTATTCCGTTCCCTTTCAGTAGTCCAGGAGTGAGTTAAGCAATATCTTCATTCTTTCATCCCCTTCATTGGTAAACTCTAGAATTCTCTGCCTGTTTCTGTTTTTTTTTTTTTCCCCTTCCTGTGACTAGTTGTTTTAAGAGTATTGAGGCACTTCCAGAAACATATTTAGATTTTTTATTGTTGACTTTTTTTTCTTTTTTTTTATGTATGTATGGAAGCGGCAACTGAAAAGACATTTCTTTGTTCCTCTGTTTGCCATTCGCCAAGAAGATATGAGAGTGTGAGTATAAGTAGTGGCTATATGCAAATGTTACAATACCATTTTATACTGACTCTAAATTAAACATGTGTTGCATTGTTTACTGCAGTGTTTCAAGTTGGGCCGTCCAATATCTTTTGCATCTAATTGATTTTTGTGTTCGGCTATTTGAAATTTAATTTCTAAAATGCAGTTCCATGTTTTTAAGAAGAATAAAGAGTTGGAGAAAAGAAAAGCTTTCCTGAGTTGTAATAGGTGAATGTTAATAACAGTAGTAGTAGTAGTAGTAGTAGTAGTAGTAGTAGTAATAGTAGTAGTAAAGAGCAGGACTATCAGCTGCAGTGACACAAATTCAGTTTTTCTATTATTTATATTTTCTTACTATTATTCCACACCTTGTCAATCCACGCAAGGAAAAAAAGAAAAGAAGAAAAGAAAACGTATATTAAAAAGTGAGAGGCAAGACCAGCAAGTGAAACACGGCCTGCCTTCTCCATAGACTTCACGTGTTTACTGCCGCGCTTCCTGCCTGATAATTATACAGTCTTACGCTGGAGGCGCTTAATGTGGTGCATTTGTATGAAAGAATTTACTTTTTGCCTTGAATATTTCTCTCTCTCTCTCTCTCTCTCTCTCTCTCTCTCTCTCTCTCTCTCTCTCTCTCTCTCTCTCTCTCTCTCTCTCTCTCTCAGTGACGTGCATGGGTGTGGGTGTCGAGAGCAGAGCAAACGGCCAAATGTACGGCGACGGGCTAGTGTTTGCATGCGCCGCGTGGGGCGTGCAGTTTGTATGTAAAAGAGGAAGGCAAGTGGTCGGGCGGTGACAAGGAGGAGGAGGAGGAGGAGGAGGAGGAGGCGTAGCGTAGCGTGGTCTGTATGGCGTGCAGGATTATGTGACGCTCAGAGGCAGCTTCCCTACACTGTAAGCTTCTATTAGAGTGAGCCACGTGACGGGGTGCGCTCTCAGGGTGATTGCTTGTATTCTATGTAGCCTGGCGGGGCTGTGGCACTCCCTGCAGGTTATTGGCTCAGGAGGGTGAGGTAATGTCGGATGTTAGTGTGGTACTCTGCTGTGGGTGATGAGTTGTGTTTGTAATGATACAGCGCCTAAAGTTTGTTAAAGTGATGCAGCTTGTAGAGCATAAATACAGTGACATCATCACCACTATAGTCTCTCCCTTTACGCTGTGACGGAATGATGTAGTTGTGGTGATGTAGTCTGGGATAATGATGTACACTTGAAAAAAAAATGCCAGTAATATCAGCAGTTCCATTCTCGTGAAGGGTTCAGTGTTCCTTCATTATCTTGTTTATCTTCAGCATTTCCACTTTATGTTCACTTAACTTGACAAGTGTGTTCCACGTGTGTCCCTAGGCGAAAAAAAAAAAAAAAACGTACCATTTTATACTGCTTTTTCCATATCTTGATTTATACAAAACTTTTTTCAACGATGTACTCTGTAAAACGCTATTTTCTTTTTTGTCAGCCTTCTTTTTGTCATTATATGTTTCTAGCTACAAGTAAGTTTCTCAAGAAAAGAAAAGAAAAAATATCATAATGTTATTTTTTTCCTTTTTCATATCCTCACACAGAGAACAATTTTTAACAATAAATAGGGGTAAACTTTAGCCTCACCTCCTGCATCTCATCTTAATTTGTCTGTAGAAAGGAAAAAATCTAAGTTCTTTTCCATATATTGATTCATATAGACCATTTTTTTGTCTTTAATAATGTATAGGACTAAAACATAGCCTCACTTCCTGTATCTCCTTTTTGCCGTGATATGTTTTGACCCTACACGCTGGTATGGTCCGCCTGCCCCTGTTGCCCGCCCCCTCCCTCCTGACAGACCCGCGTGTGGCCGTGGAGTGTGGCTCCCCTAATGGTCATCCAGTATTGCTCTTAAAAATGATCCCGTGATGCGTCTACAGAATGGTTGCTTGAAGTGTGTTGCTGGGTTGGGGGGGTGGGGGAAGGGGACTGATGTGGCTCTCTGGCCTAGAACGCTCTCTCTCTCTCTCTCTCTCTCTCTCTCTCTCTCTCTCTCTCTCTCTCTCTCTCTCTCTCTCTCTCTCTCTCTCTCTCTCTCTCTCTCTCTCTCTCTCTCTGTCTTAGCTCGAGTTATGATTTCACTGGGTGATTTAAGAACATTTTCACGTGTTATTCATCAGCCATGACTTCCAACAGAAGCAGCAGCGGCAGCAGGAGGAGGAGGAGGAGGAGGAGGAGGAGGAGGAGGAGGAAAGAATACAAAGGAATACAAAGGAATGCACTGGAAGACCAAACCTTGAGGTATTGACGAGGCTGTTTGGATAATTATTCTACATTAACTATTTGTGGGAGATACAGGATAGTACAGTAGGTTCCTCCCCACCAATCCCTCCAGCAGAAGCTGACAAGATACAGGAATTGATACCACGTGGTATAGAAAAACCACATAGAATTTGAAAGAATAGTGAGGGAAAGAGTTGTGGCCTGTCTACTTTTGTTTGTGAGGGAGGGTGTAAATGTATGATAGTTGTGTGATGTGGTGTGTGCGTAGCGCAGGTGAAGGCACAGTTTGGTTGTTGAGGGGTGGTGCAGCATCCTTGCGTTGCGCTTTCCAGGGAGGCGGCAGTCAATCAGGCCACAGCTTCGGTCACTGGGTTTGTGTACCTTCCCTTTAGGGGCTGCATACACAGGTTATCCCCTGCAACTTTGACCTCTAGTACTTAAAATCACAAAGTTGATCAATAACAGGAGAATGCGGACGAAGAAAATGAGGATTACATGTGATTACAATGGATAACCAAAACAGAAACACTCCCACAGGTCTTTACATATCGCTTTGGAATTAATTTAGATTAACTACCATTTAGTAATGTAAGCTAGATCAGTGTATGACTTCTGCCAAACTGACACGTCCTTGTGCTTGTGCTGGCGTGGGAAAACCATCGTTGAGTGTGGGAAAAAACTGGCTGCATTTTGATTGGAAAGAATGAAGTGAGATTTTATCATTATTCCTATGCAAAAAAAAAAAAAAATAAGAGGAGGAGGACGAAGAGGAAGAGGAGGAGGAGGAGGAGGAGGAGGAGGAGGTGGTGGTGGTGGTGGTGGACGTGGTGGTGGTGGTGGTGGTGGTGGTTGTAGAGCTCATAATTTTTCTGTTCCTTCTCCTTAGGGTGAATTGTAGATTTTTTCACTCTTCTGAAAACTGGACAAGTTTTTCTTTCTTATTGCACAAAAAAAAAAAAAAAATCAATATTTCCGAAAAGACGGTATTCAAATTTAAGAGAAAGAAAGCTTTTTCACTTGTCTTATTCATTGTGACGTAACATTCTGAGGTAATTTGTGCGCCCACAGGCAGAGACAAAAGGGTGTTTGAAGTAGACGCTTTTGCTAATGCCGTTATTACTCTCTAGTGCAGTGGTTTTCATCTCTTTTCAGGGCACGGGCCACTAACAAAAACAAAAAGAAAATGTGGACCCTTTCAATTTTGTTTTAATACAACTAAGCAACACTGCAGTTCGGTGGCCAGTGGCCACAGGCACGGTGGTCCACAGCACTTGACGACTCGTGTAGCCGCGTGGAAGCTGACAGAAATGAACAGGATGGCTCGTCACCTTGACGCGTATAATACAAGTATGTTCTCAGGCCCTTGTCCCGGATGGCGGCGTGAATTGTGAACATTCGTTGTAGATTAAACTTAGAAGTGACTCGAAGTATTACCTAACAGCTACAACTTAGACTGTCAATGGTTCTCTTAAATAGAAATGTAATAATAGTAGTTATTCATTTTGATCAAATTGTTCATACTGAATTTCCCATTTAATTTTTATCAGCAAATACAGTAGGCATCCTGTGGACCACCCTAAAGAGTCACTGAGGACCACCAGTTGAGAACCATTTCTCCAGTGTGATTGTTTCATGTGGAAGGGTCAAATAATTTAAAAGGGCTCTTGAGAACTCTTCGGGACTGAATGTAATGCAGGTCTTGCGAGTGATGCTCGTCAGAGAGAAGCATGTGTTCTTTAAAATTTCAGTACTTTTTTTTCTTTTTCTGTGCGTTGAGTTAGGTATTCATTTACTTTTATGATCAAGTGTCATCTGACTATCACTTAATGCTTCCTTGAAATCCCTTACTACGGTTCTTTTTATGGATAAAAACTCCAAATAACGTGTTACATTTCATTGGTGGCATGATTTCCCTTTAAAATGAATGCAAAGTAATCAATGTGGCACGTTCCATATCCATTATTGTGTCACTTTATTATGCATACAAACACTCCTATTAACGTATCACATCCCGCCCCTGCTGTGATTCCCCTCACCATGAATACAAAGCAGCCCTTGTCTTCTCTTTAATAGTGCGAGAGTTGACTGGCCTCTTCACTCTTTGATCCCTTTCACAGTTAAACTCCGTAATTCTCCCTGATTTTTTATCGGACTTCCCAAACTTGTTATGACTTGAACTGATCATATATGTTTACTCACCTCCGTATGACTTGAGTTGCTATAAGAGACGAGTATCAAGACACCTTCCTAACTAAATGAACCAACCTGATTTAACTCTCTTTTCCATCCACTCTTTACCATGCGGAAATTAAGTGGTATTGTAAACTGTAACCAAATTGTTAGCCTTATGATCTATTCTAGACTCTAATAAGTGATCTGGAGACTATGATAATAACACGCTCCCTCCACTGCACACCAGCTGTCCGTAATGTATCATGTCCAGTGGCTGTTAATATAAACTGACGCTCTATTAACCTGTCATCACTAATCAGTAATCATTCACGCACAAGCTCATCCTCGTCACCACAACATCACCATCACCGTCACCATCACCACAGCTTACACAACACTCCACCACGATTCTGTCCCATACATCACCCCCGCCACAAATAATCATTTCTAATTAATCTTCCGTCCCTCACCACCACCACCACCACCACCACCACCACCACCACCACCACCACACCTCACTCTCAACTTCTCCCATTTTCACGAGCTCCTTTCTTCTCTTCCCTCGCTCCACCATCCTTCATCCTCTCTCCCTTACGGTCCACCCTTCCTTTTGCCGACATAATGCTTGCAACAGACGCCCCTCCTCTTCCTCCCCCTCCTCCTCCCGTCCCGTAGTATTAGCAGGGCCTGGTCTCCCCTTATAAGCAGGGAGCTGTGGGAGGAACTGGAGGGATGCTTAGTGGAACATGTCGAAATAGCGTTGCCTAGCCGCCGCCGAGTATAGGAGTGTATTGAGGGTGCATTATCTCGGTACAGTGGCGGTGAACGGGGAGATGGATCGGTGAGTATGTTCAGGCGCAGATAGAGAAATGTGTTGTTGGTCTGACGAATTGATTAATGAATAGGTATCTGGTTGAACAGGTAGAGTTATAGATAGATGGCTGGATGGGTAAATGGTTAAATAGATCGACTGGCTGATAAATAGATATATAGATGGACAGATGGATGGATAGATAGATTGATAGATAGATGAATAAATGAATAAGTATTTAATTAGATATAAATATAAATAGATGGGTAGATAAACAGTTCAGTAAGTAGAAAATACATTAGGTAAATAGACAGACAGACAGACAGAGAGACAGACAGACAGACAGACATACTGAATTAACGTGTCGTGTTCTGAGATATTGCAAGGAATTGGTTTATAAATGGTACAGTAAAACTCACAAACATTTTCATATTTTAATTAATAACTACTAATTATTTACATTTCTTAAAACTCAAAATTTCTCACTTGCATTCATCTTTAAATCATTCAAAGTTATTAGGTGTTACCTTATATCTCTTCAACATATTCACTGATCAACGCAATCATCGTGCAAAACACAGACAATATCACTTGCACAAACACAACAAATATTCAGTCGGCGCCATTAATGTTCAGTGAGAAAAACACACATGATATCAGCAACACATCAATCACTATAAACATTCCATTTCCTCTTTCTTCTGACTTATTTTATCTTCACTTCTTTCTTTTTCCTTATTTTGTTTTCTTTCGTCTTTTTTTTTTTTTTTTTTTTGACAGTACAATATATATTGTGGTATGGGGGTCACCACAAACGCTAATTCTTCAAATTAGATTGATATAAGTAGTGGCGTTCCTCAGTGTTCAATCTTAGGACCGATCCTCTTCATAATATATATCAATGACATAGACGAAGGAATCAGAAGTAAACTGTCAAAATTGACAGATACTAAAATTGCTAACAAGACTGACACCAAACCAACGTCAAATTTTGCAAAATGATGTATACACTCTCATTGAATGGTGTGAAACGTGGCTTATAACTTTGATTTTGATAAATGCCACGTATTAAATATAGGAAATAGTAATCTGCTGGAAAATTATAAAAAGTAATCCCCCCATCAATAGTTTGGATCCTGAGAAAGATCTGGGAGTTTTAGTGACAGCAGATCTTAAACCAAGCAAACACTGTGCCGGTGTCATTGAAATTGCCAATAAATTAATAGTTTTCATTAAGAAGATCTTTCGCCTTCAAATCTGAAAAAAATAAATAAATAAAAAATCTGGCCTTGTACAACTCACTTGTACGTATTCATCTTGAATACAATGTACAGTTTTTGTCATCCTACTACAAAAGGAATATTGAGAAATCAAAAAAAAAGACAATACGAAGTAGAGTAACGAAAATTACTTGAAAGCTTCGCAATTAACCCTACAAGGAACGTCTTAAAGAACGAGATCTATTCTCCCTATCCAAACGCAGGCTAAGAGGGGATCTGATATTGCTTTACTAAACTTTTAAGGGTTTCACAAATATGAGACCCGAATTCTTCCTAAGACTCAACATGTCTAATGTTACAAGAAACAATAGCAAATAATAGGTAAGCGATTTCAAACAAATGAAGCCAAACATTTTACTTCAATCTTGTCATAAATATGTGGAATTGTGTTCCATCAAGCGTCGTTAACTCAGGTACTGTACACTCATTGAAAACCTGTCTTGACAAGTATGTAGACACTAATTCCCGGTTGTCATTGTTCATGTCTGAATAACGAACACGTTCACTCCGTACTGTCCGTGCTGGCATGTAGATTGTATGTGGTAGAAGTAGTCCTCCTCTCTTTCTTAGTTTCCTCTCACATTCCATGTTGTTTTTTATTTCTATACAACATGGTACCATTTTCTTTCTCAGGTGAGCCTTGCCTGGAGGGATAGGGGGTGGGGGATGGAAGGACCCTTCTTCTGTGCTATCCTTTCTCTACCACTAATAGAGTAGAATAGTCACCCAAACAAACTTATAAGAACCTCTTGGTCTGTTACTGTTTGGACTTTTTTTTCTGCAAAACAAATAGATTCAGTACATAAGTAACAGAAAAAAAAACTGTAGAAAATATAGATGTAAATGCCAATGACACCGTGCAGTGCATTAAAAACAAAACAAAACAAGGTCTCCATCGTTACAAATACTGAACTATCAAAACTTACAACTTACAAGATACGACACGGAAATAAAAGGACACAAACCCGCTACACTACAATGATGGTGCTGGTGACGATGATGACGGTAATAATAATAATTATGATGGTAATAATAATAGTAATAATGATAATGATAATAAATAATGTATAATAATATATAATAATAATAATAATAATAATAATAATAATAATAATAATAATAATAATAATAATAATGATAATAACAACAACAGTACCACTTCACTGTGTATTGCCTCACGCGGGGAGCAGGGGTGGGAGGGGCACAGGTCTTTCTTCTTTTTCATGCAGTATTCTTTTTTATACCTATGAAGCATAAACACACTTGCAGCCTCCGCTGGTCCCCCTACCCTCTCTCCCTTAATCCCTCCCGACGCCGCCCTTCCTCCCAGTCGGAAGCTTTCATCCTGCTGATAGGTAGTAAAGCCTGTGTGAAGAAGTGAGTGCTTCACCAGCTTTTTCAATGACATATTTTGATTGATGTCTATGTTGAGAGTGGACGTGAATTACGAATAAAGCAATCCGTGGTTCTCTGGGCTGAGTCATTCTCGTGCTGCAGGATGGACAGGTGTAATGTTGTGTTGTTGTTATTGTTGTTGGTGATGGTGGTGGTGGTGCAGCACAGGGGAGGGTTCCAGGAGGCGGCTCCAGACACAAGGAATGCCCGCCTCTGTAAAGTTCTCTGATCTCACCTACTGCTATTTGCACTCCACGACATACTCCCACAAGTCAACAATTATCTAATTATCACTGTGGGCATGAACGCTCACTTTAGAATCAGCAGCAGTTTTTCTTATTGAACTTTTGGTGCTGCATGAACACTGGAGGGGAAATCATGTGTTCAAATATATCTTGTTTACCGTTGGGGTTTCATGGCGTAGTGACAGTCTTGGGAACCCAGTGTGTGTGGGATGCCAGCGGTCATATCCCATAGAAAATACAATAAATAAATAACGTAATGAAATTAATTCACCTCATAATTCTTTAATACATACTGGCGTGAACATTAGATGGGGAAATAGACCAACTTAACAAAAAAGAGGGGAAGATGGGGAAATAGACCAACTTTAAAAAAAAGAAAAAGGGCCCTCGTGGCCCAGTGGGTAGAGTGATGCACTTGGAGTTTGGCGTGAGGGAAGTGAGGGGCGCGTAGGTTCGAACCCCCCTCTCGGAACTCACAAAAACCTTCAAAGAGCATCCCTCCATCACCATGTGTGCCTCAAACACACAGGTACGGTGATGGAGCTGCCCACGGGGAGGAGGGGAGGTGAGTGCGCAGCACCTCCCTACCCCTCCCCAGGGGAGGAAGGCACCGCCTTACCGCCCCCGGGAGAGCAAGGGAGGTGAGTGCACAGCGCTTCCCTTCTCTCCCCTACCTAACCCTGGCAAGTCTACGGAGTACCAGGCAAAAAAATAATAATAAAAAATAAAATAAAATAAAAAAATAAAAAATAAAAAATAAATAAATAAAAATAAAGGTAAGTGCATAGCACTTCTCTTCTCTCCACCTAACAGGAAAAAAAAATAGATAAAAAAAACATGAAGGTGAGTGCATAGCACTTCCCTTCTCTCCCAACCTTCCAGGCAAAAGATAGAAAAAAAAAATAATAATAATAAAAATCAAGGTGAGTGCATAGCAGTTCCCTTCTCTCCCAACCTTCCCCACAAAAAAAATAAATAAATAAATGAAATAAAATAAAATAAAATAAATAAATAAATAAAGCAAATAAGTAAATAAATGAATAAAATAAAAATAAAAACCTCCCTACCACCTCGGACCTCGGGAGAGCAAGAGATGTGAGTGCACAGCACTTCCCTTCTCTCCCCAAGTCTACGGACTACCACACCAAAAAATAAAATAAATAGAAAATAAAATAAAGTATATAAATAAAATAAAATTAACGAAAAATAAATAAATTAAAAACCATAAAACCCCTTCTCCCCCCGTCAGTAAAAGTGACTGAGTCTGGCAATCAACAATAAATAATAAAAATAAATCAATACCAACCTGACTGACCCTGACAACTCCAAAGACCACCACCCCACCTGTGAAGCACGGGAGGTGAGTGTGCAGCACCTCCCTACCCTTCCCAGTCTCCCAGTTTGACTTTGACCAACAATCTGACTCATTCTAGCAACTCCAACTGTACAGACCACCACCAGTACTCCAGTACTCCCCACCCTGGCAACTGATCCTGGCAAGGTGAGTGCGTAGCACTTCCCGTGACTCATCCTGGCAACTCTAAAGACCCACCATACTGACTGACCCTGGGAAGCACGGGAGGTGAGTGTGCAGCACCTCCCTACCCTTCCCAGTCTCCCGTCAATCTGACTCATCCTACCAACTCCAAAGAGCAACTCCAACTCTACAGACCACCACCACCACCACCCCTCTGATCTTGGCAAGGTGAGTGCGTAGCACTTCCCTTGTCTGACCCTGACTGACTGACCCTGGCAGCTCAAAAAAACAAACAACCTGCCTGATTTACAGATATGTAATCACCAAACTGACTGGCCCTGGGGAGCATGTGAGGTGAGTGTGCAGCACCTCCCTACACTTCCCAGTCTCCCAGTTTGACCTTACTCATCCTGGCAACTTCTAAGAGCAACTCTCTGACACTGTGACTCTGATCCCTACATCCCTACATCTTACCCTGTCCAGGGTAGGTGAGTGCGTAGCACTTCCCTACCACCAGCCTGACTGACCCTGGCAACTCTAAAAACAACCATCCTGACTGACTTACAAATCTTACTCTAATCTGGCAACAGACCACCAAATTGACTGACCGTGGGGAGCATGGGAGGTGAGTGTGCAGCACCTCCCTACCCTTCCCAGTCTTCCAGTTTGACTTCCACCACCAATGTGACTCATCCTACCAGCTCCAAATCTACCACCACCACCACCCCTCTGATCGTGGCAAGGTGAGTGCGTAGCACTTCCCTGGGCTTGACTGACTGACCCTGGCAACTCCAAAAATAACCAACCTGACAGATGTTACAAATGTAACCTGGGAAGCATGGGAGGTGAGTGTGCAGCACCTCCCTACCCTTCCCAGTCTTCCACCAACCTGACTTGAATTATGACTGGGGAGCAGGGGAGGTGAGTGTGCAGCACCTCCCTACCCTTCCCAGTCTTCCACCAACCTGACTTGAATTATGACTGGGGAGCAGGGGAGGTGAGTGTGCAGCACCTCCCTACCCTTCCCAGTCTTCCACCAACCTGACTTGAATTATGACTGGGGAGCAGGGGAGGTGAGTGTGCAGCACCTCCTACTTTCTCCACTCTGTCTACCCTACCACCTACCAACTCAGACCATCAAACTGACTGTCTTAGAACAAGAAGAGGAAGCAACGCCATCAGAGGAAGAAGAAGCAGCAGCAGCAGCAGCAGCAGCAGCAGCAGCATTACCGCCATCAGAGGAAGAAATCAAGAAAAAAGAAGCAGAGAAAAAGAACTACCACCACTGCTCTCAGAGGAAGAAGCAGCAGCGTCACCGCCATCAGAGGAAGAAATATATATATGTAAACTACGACTGGTCAAATCTCCGTTGGCGCCAGGCAAAGTTCGACCTGTGATAGGCTGTGTTTAGAGAGAGAGAGAAAAAAAAAAGAATTCCTTGAAAGGAAACTACGCTAACTCAGGGGAGTCAGTTAGGGGACTGACTGTGAAAGTGCCAGGCAAAGCTGCTGCTTCAGACATCCACACTTCAACTTCAACAATGCATGCGAGAATGTTGCTGTATTATTCCTCCTATTCCTTCTTCTTTTTCTTCTCCTGCAGAAGACTGTCTTATTACTACGTAATTTTTTTTCTCATAATTTATTGAATGTTATTCTATTTATTTCTTTTTTTCAGTATTTCCACCTTTTCTAAATCCATCCATCCTTTAAATTAAATAAATTTAATAAATTTATGTACACTTGAGCCTTGGACAACTGATTACAAAAGAATTACATGAATATTTGACTTTTTTTCTTTGGTCTTAAAACGCCACATCTCAAACACATGAGGCGCGGGTTGCGTTTGAGTGTACTGTAATATACCAATATAATACATGAATTTGTAATACTTTAATCACAATTTATATCTTTTCATACTAAGCAGTATGAACTTACTTAACTTACTTCTTCTTCCTCATGACACTGGTCATGTCATGTACACTTCCATGTAGCCAACAATTCTGGGTAACCTTTGAAAAATATCATGCATCCTGGTGTGCACCATGCAACCAGGCTGACTTAACCTACGCCTCTGTAACCTAAGCTGGACACTTGAACAACTATAAATGCATTTTGTCTATCTTAGCTCCTGCAGGGCCGAGGTGGACAGGTGTTTGTCCAGGATGCCTCGTGTTACTTCTCACCGCGTGTTTTATCTGTTGGAGATTATTACACTAAATATGCTGCTGCTCCTGCTGCTGCTGCTGCTGCTGGTGTTGCTGTTGCCGTCGCTGATCTTGTTGCTGTTGTTGGTATTGCTGCTTTTCCTTCCTTCCACAACAACAACAACAACAAAAGGAGCAACTACTACTGTTACTACTACTACTACTACTACTACTACTACTACTACTACTACTACTACTACTACTACTACTACTACTACTACTACTCCTGCTGCTGCTGCTGCTGCTACTATAGCTGCTGCTGCTGCTGCTGCTGCTGCTACTGCTGCTGCTGTTGCTGCTGCTGCTGCTGCTGCTGCTACTAGTGCTTAACTTTACAAAAATCATCACTGTCGTTTTTGCCGTCGTGCGTGCGGTGCCTCTAATCGTCGTCGTCCTCGTTCTCATCGTCGTCGTCGTAACAGTAGCATCGCCTGTCAGAGTAAAAAGACAGGCTAAAAGAATACCAGAGGTCACAGAGAACTGGAACGGGAAAAGCACCACATTAATTGTTACCTGTGGAGAACAAAACAAAATATACTGGATACATGACAGAACAACAGCATTTCTTTAATTAACGTGTGTCTGTGTGTGTGTGTGTGTGTGTGTGTGTGTGTACAGCGAGGGAGAGTTACATAAAGTTACATAGAAATACAGGCCACAACAAACCTTGCGGTTCTCACGAGATGATCTGTCCTAGGGCTACTAAGGTGATAGTAGAAGAAAAGGACAGCAAAGCGGAAGGCTCTCTCCTCACCCTCCACTCCCTCCGTCATAAGCCGTACAGGAAACAAATCTGAAGTAAATACCTTACTGGGTTAGAGAAGGAAAACCCGAAGGAAAATTTATAGGAAAGAATGAAAATAGATGAAATGAGGTGCCCTCATTTCCTGGAGGCAAGGAGTTTTAATCTGTAACAAACAAACACTGTTACCCGCGGATTTGAGGTAAAATATTTATCAAGACGGCGTTTCAAGTTTCCTACGGTATTGCAAAAAAAATAAAAAAAAAAAACCCTGCCAGAAATTAAGCACATGTATGGCGCTCCCTTTGACTGCGGTTCAAGCTGGTGGCGGCGACCTGGTGGTGGTGGTGGTGGTGGTGGTGGCGATGGTTGTGGCTGGGAAGTTAACCAATTTAATTTCGTTTTCATTTCTATATATAATTAGTTTTCTCTCTCTCTCTCTCTCTCTCTCTCTCTCTCTCTCTCTCTCTCTCTCTCTCTCTCTCTCTCTCTCTCTCTCTCTCTCTCTCTCTCTCTCTCTCTCGGGAGTTTCTTGATGAATTGCCATGTTCTCATGACTCTCTACCGCTATTTATTGGTCTTTCATCTTTTTATATCCTGCATGAGTCTGCTCCCGGGAATTAGGTATGGTAGTTGTACGGTGATAAATAATATTTCAGTGCGACCTTTGCAATATCTTCCTTTATTTATGAAAGCTTTCGTTACTGTGAAGTGTGGCTCGAATATTATTATTGTTTTTTTTATGTAAATATTTTTCGTTATATTTGTCCAGCACATTTTATTTATGCGCGAAGAAAGTAAGTGATCATTTAATTCCTGAACTTTAATTTCATTTGCATAAAGTTTAAATTAGAGAGTGAAATGAAGAAAGACTCCTTAACGTGTGGGAAGTGCCTGCCAACCTACTATGGAGGGTGTGCTGCGCAAATCATGATTGTATAGGAGCGTGATGTAACCTGTTCACACTGATACCACTTACAGACAAGCCTTCAAGTACCTTGGTATTACGTAGTTGTGATTTAAATAATGTGTTGACTTGTTTAGGTAATCATCAGAGAGAGAGAGAGAGAGAGAGAGAGAGAGAGAGAGAGAGAGAGAGAGAGAGAGAGAGAGAGAGAGAGAGAGAGAAAGCGGATAGGAAGGCAGACGGTCAAACAAACAGGCAGGGAGGCAAGCAAGCAAACAAGCAAGCAAGGAGGCAGACAGACTAACAGGCAGGGAAAGAGGTGGATGGACATACAAAAAAGAAAGAAAGAAAGCAGGCAGACAGACAGAGTGACAGGGAAATAGTCAGCCTAACTTGAAGAGGATAGGCAGGCAAAGAAGCAGGCAGACAGGCAGGCAAGCAAAAATAGAAGGCAAGCAAGCAGACAGAGAAACAGACAAATAGACAGAGGGACAGATGGATGTGCGGGCAGACACAGACATGGACAAAGTAGTTTAAATAGCGGCAGAAACTGGTATATTTCATTCTAAAGAGTATATTTGCACAATTTTTTTTGTAAAGCACTTTAATAAATATTTTACCGTGCCCTGCAGCGAGTACTTAACCAAAAATCCAACTGAATTAGTCATTGGGATATTAATACAGCATAATGTTTGCATAATATAAACGTATGCCTCTTCCGTTACTCGTATATTCTTTTGTGATAACAATTACTGTAAGCGAAGAAAATGCATACATAGTGACCTAACTATATTTTTTCTTTCATAGCCTCGTATTTACGGTATGCCATTTTTCAGGCACAATACGTAGTTGTCATTGATTTCCTAAAACTACTAAATATACCAGAAGACAGACCTACTGACTCATACTCGTAAATATTGTTCCACTCGTAATGTTACACACACACACACACACACACACACCATTGATACAAATATATGCACTGCAACAAAGCAACAGAAATTGGGATGCTCATTCTTACAGAACATTATAGTGAACATATGAGGCAGAGATAAACAAACAGACGCAGACAGACAGATTGATTTAAAACACTTAGTAACATGTACTTGTTATAAGCAATTCTAAGTGACCATTAATTTCTTGTTCATTCCCATTCATTGAAGCATTTCAGTGTTGAGACGCAAAGGTAGTGTAAGTGTTGAGGCAGCGGTGGTAGTGGCCCCTTCACCTCGCAGCGAGGCAGGAAGGGGAGGTGAGGGACACCAGCAGTGACTGGCCTGAAGGCGCCTTGCGTCTCGCTTCCTCTTTGCGACCCTCTCCCTTGTTTGCCTTTATCCATCAATCGCAACATGACTTGTGTTCCTCCTCTTCAGTCTCACTTAACTACCACCTTCATATTCTAGACACACTACTTACCCTCCTTGCTTCAGCTCAAGGTTTTCCAAGGTCAGTTGAATTGCTCGTCTTCTCGGACTTACGCTAACGGAGCTAATCTGCGCATGGCTTAGCAGTGTATCCTATGGACTGTCGGCTTTTCTGTCATCCTGGTACACGCGGCGATGGTACCAAGGGAATCATTGTCTTGGCGGAGTGTTAGGGAGGGTGAGGCGAGGCATGGCAGGGTATCTCTTGACTGGAAACCTTAAGTAAGGTAATCTAAGCGAAGTCGAACTGGAAGGTTTGCAATAAAATTAGTGTTGCTACTCAAGCTGAAGGAGGATTGTTAGGATGTTACTTCTTAGGAAATAGCTTTACTTATTGAAATATAGTAAAGATGGGTAAAAGAGAGAAGGTGAATTCTGCTTGGGAGCAAGATATGGTTTCAGACAGAGAGAGAGAGAGAGAGAGAGAGAGAGAGAGAGAGAGAGAGAGAGAGAGAGAGAGAGAGAGAGAGTCCTAACAGTGAAAGCTTTAAGTTCAGTGAAATAGCATCATTATTCTTCATTGACACTCTTAAGCTGCAGACGCTAGAAAGAAATCAGTCACAACCCAGAAGACTTGACATAGAAAAGTAGATCCAACTGTTTCCATATTTTCTCTTGAATATAAAGAACAGATAATAGATTGACAATAACGAAACGATTTACTCGTAAGAGGCTTTGCTTGGGATGAGAGGAGATTAGGGAGTCCTGTTCTGGAGTGAAGCCGTAAACACTGGTGATGTAGAACTGAAATAAGAATTTGTCTCATCGTTGTCTCGTCAACAGCATTCAGTAACGTTCCTTTATAAACTTAATGAAATCCCACTCTTGTTTTAATACTAAGTAGGATAAACAGAAGCATAAAGTAGAACCTGCATCTAAATATTTCAAATAAAAGTGTAGTCTCATACATATTAGTCTAAGTGGACCCAAGTTGAAAGTAACTGATCTGTATGACTGTATAAAGAACTTTTCAGCCAATGATTGTACAGTATCTCCGAAAACTATCTTTAAAGTGTGGCGCGAACTGTGGCATAATGAACAATACAAAACCCGCTGCCTGATCACGTTTTGTGTCGGTAAGGTTGGTATGCATGGCTTGACGTGATGCTAAGATACCTCTATTTGTTAGGTCATATGTAATATATGGAAACTATCCTTAGTGTGCAGGGCTACTCATTGTCACTGGCGTTATCACCAAACGTGTCAAATAACATGGTTCATTGTGCCAGAATGTAGACGTCTTATTTTTATAGATAATTTGGTAGGTACTCTACAATATCTACTTGGAGAGAGAAAGGGACAGATACTGTCAAAACATCCATCCCACCACACTCTCAGCTCCTGTTAATGCTTTGCCACCTTGAGCAGCAGCCACGCAGATTTACAGATTGCTGGAAAAAAAAAAAAAAAACATAGAAATAAAATAGGTATTTGTGGTAGATGTACCTTTGTTATTCCTTCTTTAGTGCAGAGGTCGCGTGTAGTGACTGTAGTCTCCTGAGTGCCCTAAACAAGATCCTAGCTATAAATAATTTGGTAAAGCTGACGGAAACAGTCAAGCAGCTTTTGGATAGCAGCAGATAGCAGCTTGGATACTGTGTGTGTTTGTGTGTGTGTGTGTATTTGTCTGTCGGTCAGTCATTGCACGTGCTGATGGCACATTCATTAACAACCAAAGTCTCATTGTCATTAAATATTATTGCAGGGAAGCAGAGCAACATAAAAGCGCTCCCACTGTCTGATGAGGCCGAGTCTTACGACCACAGAATACTTCGAACCTGCTATTCTGTATATTGATAGTTCTGAAGAGAGAGAGAGAGAGAGAGAGAGAGAGAGAGAGAGAGAGAGAGAGAGAGAGAGAGAGAGAGAGAGAGAGAGAGAGAGAGAGAGACGAAGCTGATATGATAGATCAATTAATATGATTATGAGCATCGGATTCCATGAAGGACGACTAGAGGGCCGGGAGAGGGTAAGGTACTCAATCAAGCCCTTATGTAGGGGAAGTACTGGAGGCTTGGTATAAACTCTATGAAACCAGATGTACTGGAGTTTTCATTACAACTGTTTGATTATTATTATTATTATTATTATTATTATTATTATTATTATTATCATTATTATTATTATTATTATTATTATTATTATTATTATTATTATCATTATTGTTATTATTATTATTATTATTATTATTATTATTACTATTATTATTATATCAGGTTTCATTACAAACCTTAACAGTCAAGGCATTTAATAGTCATTCCTATGCAGAGATAAATGATGAGAGAGAGAGAGAGAGAGAGAGAGAGAGGGAGAGAGAGAGAGAGAGAGAGAGATTCAGATTTCAGATTCAGATTCTTTATTATTCCATGAGACATGGTTATTCTTACAGATTGGTTAACATAGGTAGTCATGTTTAATATATAATAGCAAATAAAATACACACACACACACACACACACACACACACACACACACACACACACACACACACACACACACACACACACACACACACACACACACAATAAAAAGTAGATTGACTCAAAATTTCTTTGCTACTCTCTATTAAACATTTAGTAAACGTCATTTAAAATAATTGTGCTATGATAACATTGACTAATAATTATTTAAAAGAATTTTGCTAAGTCTAGACTTAAAAGCATAAAGGCTTTCAGAATTGATCACATTGGTGGGCAGTGTATTCCATAACTTTGGTCCAAGTATCGTAATGGCTCTGGCACCAGAGTCTGTTCTAGCTCTACCCACATAAAGGTTATTGAGCTGTCTTGTGTTGCTTGTGGTGTGTTCTCTAACTGTGGGAAATTTGAGGTACCAGTCTGGATAACAGTTACTGACAGCCTTATAAACAGTTGTACATTTATCAAAGGTGTGCTTCTCTTTGATTTTCAACCACTTTAACTCTTTTATGAAGGGGGTTACATGATCATACTTTCTGGTACACCCAACAGCTACTTTAGCTGCAAAATTTTGCAATTTCTGGACATTGTGCAGCAAAGTTTCATTAGTTGTACCCCATATTACAATACAGTAATTTATTAAACTGAGAACTAGTGACTGTACTACAAGTATTCTTGTTGATTTATCAAAGTTCTGGCTTATTCTATTAATGAACATTAATGCACCCATGACTTTCTTTGTTAATTCACCAATATGTACATCAAAAAGCATGTATTTATCAATGAAAACACCAAGATTTTTAACATGAGAGCTTGGGTAAATGAAGTCTCCATCACAGTCTATTATGGTGTTCGGAGGAATCTGTGATAAAAGTTGTCTGTTACCAATGAAGATACATTGTGTTTTCTTTGAATTTAACATCAGCTCGTTTCTAAGAAAATACTGTTTTACATTCCGCAGAGTTTCTTCCGTTCTAGAGATGAGAGCTACAAGGTTATTTGGAGTGTCGGCGTGGAGAAACTGAGTGTCATCAGCATACTGTGTTAGACAACATTCGTTGATACTCTCATTAAGGTCATTTACATAAATCGAAAATAAAACGGGTCCGAGAATTGAACCTTGTGGGACTCCATAAGCTACGTTAAGTTTATTAGATACTGTGCTATTGAGACGGACAGACTGAGCTCTGTTTTCAATGTAACTTTTAAACCAGAAGATGTCCATTTTTATTGCAGAACATTTTTTTGAAAGGATCTCATGACTGACATTGTCAAAAGCTTTAGAGAGGTCACACAAGGTTAACAATGTAATTTTCTTAGAGTCCATATTGCTATATATTTTGTTTGAGATAACAGTAAGTGCAGTCTCTGTTGACAGTTTTGGACGAAAGCCATGTTGGGTGTTAGACAATGATTGACTAAATTCCAAGAAATACATAAGTTGATTAGTGACAACTTTTTCTAATAGTTTTGATATGATAGGTAATAGAGAGATGGGTCGAAAATTATTTGGATCATTAACATCACCAGTTTTGAGGCTTGGTACAACTAGTGCGTGTTTCCAGGATGTAGGAAAGATGCCTGTTACAATTGAAGTATTGATGATACACGTCAAATAAAAAGCTATAACATAGAGTGCATCCTTAATAAATCTCATTGAAATGCCATCCGAACCTACAGAACTAGTTTCTTTTAGGTTTTTAATAGTGAGGATAACAGTTTCAACACTTACAGGTTGAGGTCTAAAAAGATCATCGTCACCTAAAGCTACATTAAAATTATTTGCATCAGATATATTTCAGAGAGAGAGAGAGAGAGAGACGTACATAGAAAGTATATTTGCATAAAAAGTCGGTAAGTGGCTTAAATATTCTGAGGGCTTGCTAGTCTCAAATGTGAGTAACAAATAAAAAGGCTCGTCAGCTTGGTGTTCATTAGCATGCCTTCTTCAGACGTGTGATTACTCATGTGCTCACTCGACGGGAGATTGAATTACACATAGTAAATGCTTTTAATGGGGATATTTATTTATATATTTGTTTATTAGCTGGTCTTTAGATGAGAGAGAGAGAGAGAGAGAGAGAGAGAGAGAGAGAGAGAGAGAGAGAGAGAGAGAGAGAGAGAGAGAGAGAGAGAGATTAGTAATTGGTCAGGAGAATATCTGCAATTTTTTTCTTTTATAATGCAAAGCTTTTTAGAATATCAAAGCATTCATTAATTAACCTACACTCTTTTCAGTTACACTTTTTCATATAAATTGTTTTTGCTTTCAAGAGAGCAATGGTGATAGAATCTAAGCAGATGCTGTCATGTTTGTTGTTTTGCTGTTAAAGTTTTTTTCTATATATATGTATAGTGTTGAAGTAGCAAAGGCATCGTAGAAAACACTAACATCTTGAGATCCATCAATATGTTTTCAGGGAAAATATGAGAAAATTGTGTGAGTCTTGCCGTGGTAGGAAAGATAGCCTCCTGTGGGACCTTATCAAAAGAGTGTCTGGCATTGGTTTGGTAAGCAGTGGGACAAAAAAAAATTAGGATGCCTTTGGTAATGCATATATAGGAATGTTATTGCCAGCAAAACACTACCTTGGCTTTGCAGTGAAGCTTTTCTATTCAGATGACTGCAGGAACTGAAATATGTAGACACAACTATACTAGGCAGGTCCAGTGAAAGGTATCACACTAAATGTATTGCATCATCCAGACGAGTTAGCAGCACAAGCATGAAGTAGGGTGGATCTCACAGGTGTTCACTTTTGTTGAGATCCTTACCAAGAAGCAGTGACATCCAGAACCAACAGCAACTATGATATCTTTGTTGTCTCTGGAGCCCTTGTTATTGTTGTTGTTTTGTTGTTTAAGACATTATAGGTAACATGCTGTGTCCTCGCAGTAACCACACGAAAAGGCAGGTATCTAACTAGGAGTGGTCAGAGAGTGTTTGTTGTTGTTGTTATCAGAACCACAAACGGAGGAAGGCGGATGTGTTGTATTACTGAACAATAATAAAAATGAAGAATAGATGAGTCAGGCCACCTTGGCAGAGATACTCAAAAGGGACTTTCATGTTTTGTGCCGTGAATACTTTTTATGGCTAGACTGAAGTGGTACTTATTATTTTATAAGTGTATCCTTGCTGTTTTTTTTAAGGTTTGTACTGCTGAATGTTGGGAAGCTTTGCATTTATTATTTTTTGCTTCTTTTTATTTTGTTATTTAATCTTGTTATATATGTAATGGTGTTTGTTCGTTTTATTTTGTTGCAGCTGTTGTGCATATTTAACATTTTTAGCGTTTCAAGTGTGTTCTGTTTTCAGTGTTGTTTTCCATGTATCCATGTGTTCTTGCATGGAGGAATCTGACATGTTTTATTGATGACATTTCGTGTTTTTCTTCAGTATTTATTCTTTCCTTTTTTGTTCATGTGTATATTGTAACTCATGCAGTAAAGGATTTGTGGTGGTTCTGTTCATGTTGGTTCATTTTTAGCTCTTTTTAGAATAGTCAAGCTGCATCACTTTTTTATGTGGATGTTTTGATATTTTCAGGAAAGGATGGCAGGTGGTGCCACGGTGAACACTCCCAACACATGCAGGAGGAAAGTGAGTACCTGCTTCATTACATCATGTGCACTCTGTTTTGGAACTCGCTGTTAAACTTTTTTTTTTCCATGTCAAGTGAAACCTGTCACTGTTGCCAGCCTTTCTCCTGTCAGTTTCCTATGAATCTATGAAGGAAAGAAAAGATGTGCTTCCATGGTATCGTGTCAGTAGTATTATCCATTGAAGGATTAGTTTAAATATTTTTCCAAAGCGTTGTTTTGCCTCCCATTTTTGTGCCTTCCTAGGGTATATATATGAAAGAAGAAAGAATGTAAATTTAGTCTATAATGTTCATTGCAACATCTTACAGGAAAAAAAGTCTTTTGTGGATTAACCGAGAATCTTTTTCTAAACTATAATTTTTGTATTCCAGTCTTCATGTGCTTATTTTAGTTTATGCATAGAAAAAAAAGAAGGATACAAAATCATATATTTTCTATAATGGTGTCATCTTGTTGGTATAAATATTTACTTGGAGATTCAGTTGAAACCTAACAATTAGCTGTCAATTTTGCATTCTTTTTTTTTTCGTATATATATATATATATATATATATATATATATATATATATATATATATATATATATATATATATATATATATATATATATATATATATATATATATATATATATATCTTTTTTATATACGAATATGTGAATGAAGAAAGGAAAAATGCAATTACAAAAAACTTTCCACAATAACAGGAATATTCACTTGAGTACTTTTTAGGTAAATATCAGATCTTCTAATTTATCTGTTTATTTATCTTTTACTGCATTTTACGGTTATGTAGATTAATAATATTTTGCATGTTATGATAAAGTGTCCTTGGAAACTATTACTGTAACAATCTATATTTAGTGTGAGTTTGATTTCCACATAAAAAAGAAAAAAAAATTTCCTTATCTGGAGAAAATATATTTACATTTTCTTTGTTCAATTGGTATTGATATTATTTTTAACTGATTTCCCAGGAAGCGTTACCACCATAATATTTGCGGCCTAACCTAAGGTAACTTTTTATCGTCATAACCTTTGTTGCAGCTTTATTAAGTAAAATCAGAGTTAAACTTGTATAGTTCTATGAAGTGTCCTTATTTGTCTCTGTGTATGTTGATTATCACCTTGAAAAGTCAAGGTGACGTGGGCCTTGATGACAAGAGCTGGCCAACACTATTTGTCTCCCTTTTTTTAGAGGCTCGTCATTGTAGATTTCTGAAAATATTAATTTCATCACGTTTTTTTTTTTTTTCTTGTCAGCGAATGAAAGAAAATTTATAGTTTTCTTTATCATTTAGTAAAGTATTAAATATCTTTTGAGGGATTATTCCCCTAGTAGAGTGAGGGGTTTATATTATTGTTACCACACATCTCTACACCTCACTGCCCCCGCCTGGCCCTGGAGGGCGCAACAATGATTTGGCCAGGACCACCTTTTGGTGTCCGCACATAAAAATTTTGATTTCAGTTTCAGAAATATTTTTTGGTTGGTAACTTTTGAAGGCGTATCTTATTTTATGTAATTTCTTCGTCAGACTCACCTTTGCTGTATTTTGCATATTTCAATTTATAGGCATGTGGGCGAAGATTTCTGTCTCGCAACTCTTGCAACTATCACCTCATCACTATAGATTGAGCTCTAGCGCGAAAGTGCGTGAATTATTTGCCATAACTCACTTCTTATATGGGATAGCTAGTCTTGGTTGGCACCATCAGACTCAGCAGTGACTGTAGAACAGAGATGTGTTGTAAAGAACTTGACAAAACAAAAAAGAAAATGATGAGTTGAACTGTGAAGATGTTAAAAAAAAAATGTTCATAACATGTTTTACTTATGCCTGCTATTTTCAAATGTTAATCATTGAATTGAATGCAGATAGCAAAACAGAGTCAATATGGGTAGATATTAAGGAATGATCACAGTCAGTAGTAATGGGAGTAGTGTACAAGCCACCGAACAGTACAAGAGAAATTAACACCTCACTGTGGCAGGAATTAAATAGAGCAGGAAGGTACAGTCAGGTATTTGTGGTAGGAGACTTTAATTTTAGGAATATCGACTGGAGCCTGATGGTGGATAACATGGAAGTAGAAGAATTTCTGAAGGTAATTCAGGAAAATTTTTTTAAATACAGTAAAATCCCTCTTATCCGGCATCAACAGGACCGCCGACATGCCGGATACTTGAATAGAAGTGAAATTATGTCCACAGTCACCACCCTACACTCACGCATCTTACCATAACAAAGATCAGCTGATCGCTGTGCCGCGCGTCGCCACCCGTACTGTCACCTCACACTCACCAACACACATTGTGATTGTAATTGTGACTCCTTCTGATCTTTTCAAGCTGAACCACTCGTATAACACTTTGTCCATCATTTCACCACGATGATACTGCAGTGTGTGACGATTTTCCGCTGCCTTTGGGGTGTCGGTAGCTTTCATGTAATCCCACAACTTTTTCGTTTGGGATTTAATGTCATAAATAGTTGATGAGCCCACACCATATTCCACCATTAGTTGCTGTCTGCTTTCATCTCTCTCTAATTGTTGACAAATGTCTACCTTCTGCTTAAGTGCAAGCACAACACGCTTCCTCTTTTCTAGAACTTTAGGCATAATGAAGGTGTCAGGCGATAAACAGTGCACACGCGGGACTGAGTCACTGAGTAAACAGTGCAGTGGGCCGCGGGTGGCGCGAAGCAGTGCGCTCTGGTGGCGAGGGGACGGGAATTTTAATCAATTTTATGAGTACACATTGATTTTTTATTGATTTTAAGGTTCGGGGAAAAATGTGCCGGATACTTGAAGCTGCCGGATGCTCGAATGCTGGATGAGAGGGATTTTAATGTAGGTAATCATAGAACCCACAAGGGAGAACAGTATTCTAGATATAATTCTTACTAACAGGGAGGAAGCAGTCATATAGGTAGAGGTTGGGGACAGCTAGGTGATAGTGACCATTGGGAAATTAGGTACAAATTAAAATGGAAGAAACTTTTAGAAGCAAAAATACTAGTAAAATACCTGACTTTAGGAGAGCAGTTTTTGAGGAATTAAAAAGGTACCTCCAAGGAGTTGACTGGCAACGGATGCAGGGTGAGGTGAGGTCAGGAACAGAGTTGAGAGAGATAAGGAAGGATGAGAGAGGTGAGGTGAGGTGTGAAGGTGAATGACAAGAGAAGGGAAGATTTGTCTGTAAGGGGTGGAGGAGAGAGAGATGGGGAGATAGGTATGAGTATGTTGGAGGGTCAAGTCATGCTGAAATGGGAGAGATGAGGTCGAGAAGAGTAAATGAAGAAGTGGAGAGGATGGAACTGGCCGAGATGGGGGGATTAGGTGAAGTAAATGTAGATGAGTTGCATAAATATTTCGTAGATAAATTCCATACATGTCAGTTAGCAAACATCCCGTATAGAGCAATAAGATCACAGAAAAATAACCCTAAATGGATGACTGCTAGGTTAAAACATCATATAGGGCAGAAGAGAAGTATATATAAGAGATTAAGGGCAGGTGAAGATGTTTTAAGGTCATAATATAATGAATTAGTTGAAACAATCAGGAGGTCAACAAGGGTAATTATGAATTAAAGGTAGCCAGCCAGGCAAAGACGGACCCCAAGGGATTTTATCAGGTATACAGGAAGAAATTAATAAGGATACTATAGGTCTATTAAAGGCAGCAGATGGGGAGCTGCTTAGTTCTGGGAGGAGTTTAGTAAAATTCTGAATGAGTATTTTTTAACTGTCTTCACCCAGGAAAACATGCAGGATATGCCAAATAGTGAACAGATGTTTAGAGCAGATGAGAATGAGAAGCTAGCAGATATTTCCATAACTAAGGAGATCATGGAACAGAAGATAGATAGGCTAAAAAAGTTCAAGGCACCAGGACCAGATGAAATATATCCCAGAGTACTTAAGAAATGCAAAGAGGTTATTAGTGAGCTGTTAGTCTCTCTCTTTAGGAAATCATTTGAGTCAGGTGAGGTACCAGTAATGTGGAGGTAGGCTAATGTAGTACCCTTCTTTAAAGGGTACTACATCTAATTATAGACCTGTCAGCTTAACTCCAGTTGTGAGTAAAATATTGGAGTCAATAATAGCGAGGAACATTAGGGAGCATTTAGACAAACATAACTTGATAAATCAGTCACAGCATGAATTCACAAAGGAGAAGTCTTGCCTGATGAACTTGTTAAGTTTTTACAGTAAAGTGTACGAGGCAGTAGATAATGGTGATAGTTATGATATCTTATATCTGGACTTTAGTAAAGCTTCTGACAAGGTACCCCCATCAGAGGCTCCTGAGAAAGGTTAGGGCACACGGGATAGATGGGAAGGTGTTAGGATGTATAAGGTCATGGCTAAGCGACAGGTGACAAAGAGTTGTAATAAACGGCTCTAAATCTAGGTGGTGCCTTGTAATTAGTGGGGTGCCACAGGGATCAGTATTAGGGTCATTGTTGTTTTTAATATATATCAATGACTTGGATATTGGAATTAGTAGTGATGTTAGTAAATTTGCAGATGACACAAAGATAGATTAATTAGGTCAGAATCGGATGGCATCACCTTGCAGGCAGATTTAGAGAAGATGAATGAATGGACGGACAGATGGCAAATGCAGTTTAATATCAACAAATGCAAAGTACTTAGGGTAGGTAGAGGAAACCCACACAGTAGATACACAATGTTTTAAACAACGAAACTCTGGTAGGTACAGGGTACGAGAAAGATTTAGGAATTATAGTTAGTTCTGAACTCTGTCTAGGAAAGCAATGCATAGAGGCCAGAAACGGCAAATAGTGTATTAGAATTCATTTTTAGGAGTGATAAAAGAAGATGGCCTGAAGTAATATTAAAGTTATATTTGGTGCTGGTCAGATCTCGTCAAGGCTACATTGTGCAGTTTTGGTCCCCACATTACAGGAAAGATATAGGTCTATTAGAATCAGTACAGAGGAGAATGACTTAAAGGATACAGGGGATGAGGAGCATTCCTTATGAGGCAAGATTAAAGCTGTTAAATTTGCATTCTTTAGAGAGATGTAGGCGAAGTGGGGACCTGATTGAAGTCTTTAAGTGGTATAAGGGTTATAACAAGGTGTATGTAAGCAAAATTCTTAGGATCAATAACCAGGATAGAACAAGTAATAACGGGTTCAAGCTTGAAAATTTTTCTAAAAAAGGTTCTCAAATAGAGTGGGAGATGAGTGGAATGGACTCAGTAATCTTGTTGTTTGTACTAAGACATTAGGGAGCTTTAAGAGAAGATTAGACAAGTTTATGAATGGGGATGATAGGTGGAAATAGATAGGTATATTTCATACAAGGACTGCCACGTGTAAGCCTGGCCACTTCATGTGGTGTTCCTTATTTCTTATGTTCTTATGTTCTTATGTACTGAAATATATTATTACTTTAAGTGAAAAAACTCTCGGGAATAGAATAGCTTGATCAGAATGCAGATAAAGCTCAACATATTGAAAACACAGAGTCATTTATAGCATTGTGTCACTCACTGCAACCTGCACAGCGGCTCGACACTATGCGTGGCACGTGCAGCCGGGCTTTGTTTGACAATGTCTGTGACGCATCCAAAAATTAGAACCAGCCGCTGGAGGAAGGTCTTTTAAGTTGTTAAGCAACTTAAAACACCTATTACCTAGTTATCTATTTTTTGTGAAGTCAAACTTCCTATTGTCATTTAAAAAAAAAATCAAACTTTTGTCTCCAAATAATCTTGCGCATTTCATCGCATGCATTGTTATTATTTATTTATTTTCTTCTCATGCAAAACCTCACTTTGTATGATCTTTAAGTTCTCTTCACTATATTATCTTAGGTATATTATTCCATTCAAAAATTGCAATTGATGCATAATTTATATACTATACAAAAATATTAAATTAATAAATTATCAAAAATAAAAAAACACAAACACTAATTTGATAATGTAATTACATATTCATATTTGCGTCCTCTTTTATAAATCATCCACAGTAATGTTTTTCTTGGTGCCTCATCCTCTCAGAATCCTCGCACTCACATCACACTCTCATCGTGCTTACCTCTCTGCATCTCAAACACATTCCTTGCAAGGTTAGCATTCCTGTGAAGGTTATGCATGTCCATGTACGCCTGTATGTACGTATCTGTGTATTGTTGCTGCTATTCATTGTCGTCTTGTTCTTGTTCTTCTCGACATTCTTCTTCTTTGTGTTGTTGTTCATGTTGCTAATTTGTTGTTGTTGCTCCTGCAGTTTTTTCTCTATGCTGGTGTAATCTGGTATGTTTTCTTTCTTTTATTTGATATTCATGAACAATATTTTGATTTCATTAGAAGTAAAAATGCAACTTTTTTTTTCATATCACAGTAATGCCTTATATTTTCTTTTGCTCTCTCTCTCTCTCTCTCTCTCTCTCTCTCTCTCTCTCTCTCTCTCTCTCTCTCTCTCTCTCTCTCTCTCTCTCTCTCTCTCTCTCTCTCTCTCTCTCTCTCTCTCTCTCTCTCTCTCTCTCTCTCTCTATCATGTTGCTAATTTGTTGTTGTTGCTCCTGCAGTTTTTTCTCTACGCTGGTGTAATCTGGTATGTTTTCTTTCTTTTATTTGATCATCATCTCTCTCTCTCTCTCTCTCTCTCTCTCTCTCTCTCTCTCTCTCTCTCTCTCTCTCTCTCTCTCTCTCTCTCTCTCTCTCTCTCTCTCTCTCTCTCTCTCTCTCTCTCTCTCTCTCTCTCTCTCTCTCTCTCTCTCTCTCTCTCTCTCTCTATATATATATATATATATATATATAGAGAGAGAGAGAGAGAGAGAGAGAGAGAGAGAGAGAGAGAGAGAGAGATGATGATCAAATAAAAGAAAGAAAACATACCAGATTACACCAGCGTAGAGAAAAAACTGCAGGAGCAACAACAACAAATTAGCAACATGAACAACAACACAAAGAAGAAAAATGAGGAGAAGAACAAGAATAAGAAGAATAAGAAGAGCAGCAACAGTAACTGCAATAACAACAACAATAGCATCATCAACAACAATAACAACAAAGGGAATAAATCTCTTTGTATCCAACAGGAGCAGAAAACATCATGGCTTTACCATCCAAGAGGTCTGGATGTCTCAAGCTACATAAATATTAATATAAAAGAAACATTTTTTTAGAGAAATAGTAAATATAAGCAATTATTCATACAATAAACACAAAAATGGAAATTAATGATTCAAAGTAAATATTATGAAGAGATTAGATAAAAATACAAACAGATGTAGGAGAGAAATTTTAACAACAAAAGCAAAAAATAAGCAATTCAGTTAAGCATAACAAAATAATCAAAGCGTCAGCAAATAAAGAGAGATGTAAATAATAAAGGGGAAATATAAGCATACATTATTATTACTATCATTTTTTAGTTAACAGTTTTATACAGGAACATCATATCATTTGTGAGAGAGAGAGAGAGAGAGAGAGAGAGAGAGAGAGAGAGAGAGAGAGAGAGAGAGAGAGAGAGAGAGAGAGCATCACAGTGTTCATTCACCTTGCATATTAATGAAGAGCTCAAGGGCATGATAGTGGATTACAGGGAGAGAAGTGAGGGAGAACAAGGGTGAGAGGAGAGAGAGAAGAGGAGAGAGAGAAGAGGAGAGAGAGGGAGAGGCAGGCTGAGGACAGAGTGAATGCAGGGTGTGGAGAGATGGGGAAGAGTAAGTGAGAAATAAGGTGAGAGCAGCATATATGAGAGAGAGAGAGAGAGAGAGAGAGAGAGAGAGAGAGAGAGAGAGAGAGAGAGAGAGAGAGAGAGAGAGAGAGAGAGAGAGAGAGAGAGAGAGGCAGGGGGTGATGGTTACTATGAAGACAACAGAAAAAGAATGAATGAAAAAATAGAGTGAGGAAAGAGTGAGGGAAGGTGAGAGGAACATCAAGGTGTAGAGACAAAGGGTGAGGGAAGGCACGGGAGATCAGGAAGACTGATGCAAATGAAAAACAGGAAAGGAAAAGTAAAAAGAGGGAGGTAAGACTCTTGTTTAAGTCATGCTGATACAGTTTGGTCTGGCTGGACAAAGCCTGTGATAACTTGTACTGTACAGAAAATGAACGAGTCAGGCATGACTTTTCCTCCTTTATTTCAACTAGACGGCACCACTGCTATCACATCTATTTCTAAAGCTGAACTCTTCATCCAGACCTTTGCTAAAAACTCTACCTTGGACGATTCTGGACTTGTTCCTCGCTCTCCTCCACCCTCTGACTACTTCATTCCACCTGTTAAAATTCTTCACAATGATGTTTTCCATGCCCTCACTGGCCTAACCCTGGGAAGGCTTATGGACTTGATGGGGTCCCTCCTATTGTTCTCCAAAACTGTGCCTCTGTGCACAGTTTCACCTTATCTAGTCAAACTCTTTTAGCTCTGTCTGTCAACATCTACTTTTCCTTCTTGTTGGAAGTTCGCCTATATTCAGCCTGTTCTTAAATAGGGTGACTGTTCTAATCCCACAAACTACCGTCCTATTGCTTTAATTTCCTGCCTATCTAAGATTTTTTAATCTATCCTCAACAGGAAGATTCTTAAACATCTATCACTTCACAACCTTCTTTCTGATCACCAGTATGGGTTCCGTCAAAGCCACTCTACTGGTGATCTTTTAGCTTTCCTTACTGAGTGGTGGTCATCCTCTTTTAGAGATTTTGGTAAAACTTTTGCTGTTGCCTTGGAGATATCAAAAGCTTTTGACAGAGTCTGGCACAAACCCTTGATTTCCAAACTACTGTCCTACAGCTTCTATCCTTCTCTCTGCAATTTAATATCAATAAATGCAAAGTACTTAGCGTAGGTAGAGGAAAGCCACACTGTAGTTACACATTAAACAACCAAACTCTGGTAGATACAGGGTACGAGAAAGATTTAGGAGTTATAGTTAGCTCTGAACTCCATCTAGGAAAACAATGCATAGAAACCAGAAACAGGCCAAATAGGGTACTAGGATTCATTTTTAGGAGTGTTAAAAGTAGAAGGCCAGAAGTAATATTAAAGTTATACTTGGCGCTGGTCAGACCTCATCTAGACTACGCTATGCAGTTCTGATCCCCACATTACAGGAAAGATATAGGTCTATTAGAATCAGTGCAGAGGAGAATGACTAAAAGAATACAGGGGATGAGGAGTATTCCTTACTAGGCGAGATTGAAGTTGTTAAATTTGCATTCTTTAAAGAAATGTAGGTTAAGAGGGGACCTGATAGAAGTCTTTAAGTGGTATAAGAGTTATAACAAGGGGGATGTAAGCAAAATTCTTTAGATCAGCAACAAGGGGAGAACAAGAAATAACAGGTTCAAGCTTGAAAAATTTAGGTTTAGGAAGGAGACAGGAAAAAATTGGTTCTCAAATAGAGTGATAGATGAGTGGAATGTACTCAGTAATCATATTGTTAGTGCTAGGACATCAGAGAGCATTAAGACAGGATTAGACAGGTATCTGGATGGGGATAATAGATGAAAATAGGTAGGTATATTTCATACAGGGATTGCCATGTGTAAGCCTGGTCGCTTCTTGCAACTTCCCTTATTTCTTATGTTCTTATGTTCTCTGTAACTTCATCATCACCTGGTATTGTTCAGTGCCTTGAAAATTCAATTCCTCCATCTATCAACTCGACACAACCTTCCAGACAACTATCCCCTCTTCTTCAATGACACTCAACAGTCCCCCTCTTCTACACTGAACATCCTCGGTCTGTCTTTTACTTATAATCTGAACTGGAAACTTCACATCTCATCTCTAGCTAAAACAGCTTGAATGAAGTTAGTTGTTCTGAGATGTTTCTGCCAGTTTTTCTCACCCACTCCAGCTGCTAATTGTACAAGGGCCTTATCCGTCCATGTATGGAGTATGCTTCACATGTCTGGGGGGGTTCCACTCATACCGCTCTTCTAGATAGGATGGAATCAAAAACTTTTCTTCTCATCAACTCCTCTCCTCTAACTGACTGTCTTTAGCCTTTCTCTCATCACCACAATGTTGCATCTCTAGCTGTCTTCCACCGCTATTTTCATGCTAACTGCTCTTCTGATTTTGGTAACTGCATGCCTCCCTCCTCCCATGGCCTCACTGCACAAGACTTTCTTCTTTCTCTCACCCCTATTCTGTCCACTTCTCTAATGCAAGAGTTAACCAGTATTCTCAATCATTCATCCCTTTCTCTGGTAAACTCTGGAACACCCTGCCTACTTCTGTATTTCCACCTTCCTATGACTTGAATTTCTTCAAGAGGAAGGTTTCAAGACACTTATCCTTCAAATTTTTACTACTGCTTTTAGACCCTTTTCTGGGACTGGGATCTCAGTTTTTTTTTTTTTTTCTTGCCCTTGGGCAGTGTCCCTCCTACATTAGAAAAAAAAACAATATGATATAGAACTAAATTATGATATATATATATATATATATATATATATATATATATATATATATATATATATATATATATATATATATATATATATATATATATATATATATATATATATATATATATATATATAACCCACTTAGGCTTTTTTTTATGCCAACCCTGAGTCAGGATGATCACCATGACCAGAATTATTTTTAGTTGGTGTTGACTGTTGTGCCACTACACTTATTGAACACCATTTGCTCCTATCGAAGAAAACTTAATATAAGATTATCGATTATGAACTGATGCAAAGAGTTTTCTTTTCTAACTTGCCTCGATATATAGAATTGTTAAAATTTTCTAAAGTTACAAAATTTACTGAGGCCTGTAAGATTTTCAACTCTTTTGGGGGGGATATTTAAAAATTCTAACATAGATACGTTGAAATGTAATGTATTGACAATTTTTTTCAAGTCACATAAATTTTTTTCAAGTCACATATTTTAAGAGTTTCAACATACGTTAAAGTGAAATATACCAGTCATTTGGTTACTTTATGCAACAAACAATTGTAATAAAAAAAATCAAACTGGCATCATCCAACTAGGTTGACTTTAGAAAACAGATTGAGAAGAATTTATGAGTAAATGCCTTTGGTTGATTGACAGTCATTGACCTCTCATTAATTACAAGGAAGGGAATGATTCTTTTTTTTATTTTACTGATCATGGTGAGTGATAATAGAAAAGTTTGGCTTAATATAAATGTATTCATGTGTTTTCTCATTGCCATGATAAGTTAATTTGTTAATTGCTTCAGTCTCTCTCTCTCTCTCTCTCTCTCTCTCTCTCTCTCTCTCTCTCTCTCTCTCTCTCTCTCTCTCTCTCTCTCTCTCTCTCTCTCTCTCTCAAAATTCCATCATATTCATCACTTTATTGCTGCTCCCTCCATCTTACTCAGAGGGCGCAGGGTGAGGTGGCGAGCAGGGCGCCAGAGAGCAAAGAAAGATATGAAGACAGGAAATTAGGTTTGGAAAAGACAGTGGTGGGTCGGCGAGCGGCGGGTTATGCGGCGATGTGAAGGGAAGAGCCGTGTGTGGAAGGCATCAGTGAGGAGGCTACTTGGCCGCTCGTAATTTAAGTCTGAGTTGTGAGAAGCAGTGAACTGAGAAATAGGAGCAGTGTAGGGAGGAGTGAATGAATAATTCAAGATGCACAGTAAGGAAAGGGGAAGAATGTGTAGGGCTAGAAGGGGAAGAAGGAAGAGGCTTAGATTAAAGAGTAAAGATGAGGCATCTTCTTTTCATTGTTTATGGATTATCGCTGTTATGGCGAGTAAAAAGAAAATATATAGGAAATAACTTATTGGTGATCAGTAACATTAGTAACACGTTTACTTAAATTAAACCACCACATGCTTCTTTCTTTTATATTGGCATCTGTTGAGGGTGGTTAGGAGCGATCACACTTCAGTCTGGGAGGCGAGGAGCCAGCATTTTTACCTAACTTATAGCCCCTCTTTGTTGTAAGGTGCCTGGAGACGCAAATTGCATAAACGTACCTTTTTCTTAAACGCTTATAAAATGTACATTGTAAAAAATAATCTATAAATTTTACAGAAAATTCACTGGCAACAAGGCTGCCAAACTTTTTCTCTAAAATTTACAGTTATCTGTAAACAAAAATTTCCATATAAATAACAGATTTTCTGTAAATTTTAAATGTTTCTGTATTTTTTCCTTGTAAATTATCACAGGATTTTTTTGTATACCATTTACAGAAATTACTCATCAAAAAAAGGGGAAAATGTATTTCTCAATTTTAGTCTATCTTACTGGAACAGTACTGGCCAACAGTATTTGTAGTTTACATGAACTTGTGAACAACTTAGCAGTATCAAATTCTTAAGAAATTTGTAGTTAATATCCATAATGTATCAAATTCTTAAGAAATTTCTAGTTAATATCCATATTGTGTACACTTGATGATAGTAGTACAGCACATAGATCCTTCATTATATCAAACTAATCTGGAAAGTCTGGGTTGATAAAAAAAAAAAAAAAGATACATCTAATGACTTGTTGGCATATGACCCTTTTTTTTGTATATGCCAAATTTTCTCTGTACATCAGAAAAAAAGTTTGTATACTTGTGTATGTGTACTACTGTATATGCAGTTAAGACAATACAGTACATACGTATCAAATTATGACTTTAGATACAAATGGTAGACATTGCAATGCTGCTGCTCTCACTACACATTACTGTTTACAGTTGCCAGCTGATCACACGCCTGAATGCCTGCTGGCCAACTGAACCATGCACCACATATTAATAAAGTGTATTCAGTATACACTGAGCAACAGTTCAAAAGGTCGACTGACTGGCAGCCAGGCAGGAGTATATTGTTTCCTCCAGATGGTCAGCATGTAAACAAAAGGCACACTGAGAGCAGTGGGCAAGTGGTATACATAAACTTTTTATGACAAACTGAAAAGTTCGCTGTATGCAGAAAAGAGCAGATATCAGAAGAAACCAGTGTTTGAAAGAGCAAATTTGATATATTGAGGTTATATCCTGAATCAACAGCAATGTTTTAATTACAGCAGTAAAATGCTGTAAACTTTCCAATATCCATCCTAGTTATTATCCAAAGGCCCATCCGGAGAGTGCAACATCTGGATAGGGATATAAATGACTGTAAAACATCCGGATAATGACTTACTGTCTGAATAGTGACCCTTACCCTCCAGATAGCAACTCTTACTGTCACGATAGCCAATCAGACACTTGTTTGGATAATGACGAGTCTGGATACCGACAGTCTGGATATTGGAGCGATGGAAATGCGACTATTCAGTACTCGTGACATTTTTTACATTTAATAACAATTTAAGTAAATAAATACTAAAATCATAATTGACTCAGTAGAACATATATTTATTAGGGCACTTTGAGGACTTTTTTTTATGAATATTAAATATTCTTTTCTATATGAACAGATCTTGAGTATATCACACATCTACCTGATTATGTACAAAAATATTTAATTACGTCGGTGGGAAATCACTTCACCTGAACCAAAGTATATGAAAATAAGTTAACTGCTTCCAGTATCTGAAACATTCTTGGGAAAATAAGCAAGGTATTATTTAAACTGTATGTGTTTATGAGAGAAACACAGAAGGAATGCAAGGACTGATATGTGTAAGGAATCTGATAACCAAGCTGAAAAAAAAAAAAAATAATAATAAAAAAAAAGAAAAAAAACAAACATCCTTTTAGTTAAAGCACAGCATTAGTAATAATAAACATGGGAACTTGTATCCTGTCCTACTGCCCATGGAAAAATTATAAAGGTGAGACAATTCATAGGAGAAAGATTTTATTTAACACAATGTATCCAACAGCACATCGGGTTAGGGCATGGACAACCTACATTTTCCTCATATTCTCATGTAAAAGATGAACTAGATAAGAGGCCTCAAAATAAAAATGAGGTAAAGGGAGAAATTACCTGAGCACATTTTTAAAACTAAACATACATTAGACAAACTTGCAAAAAATATTTCCACAAAACTACACTATACAATTAAATCAATTACTTGACACTTCATTAAAGAGCATTCCTAAAAAATAATAAATAAATAAATAAAAATAACAGTGAATCTAAGCATTTCACTACATCACCAAGCATGGAGAGAACTTTACATAATCATCATCATTACACTTCATTAAAAGAGAATTTAAGAAAAAAAAAAATCATAATGAACCTAGGCATTTAACTATACATCAACCAGCATGGAGAGAACTTTACATCATCAGCATCATCATCACCATTATAATCATTACATAGACAAATAAAAAAAAGCATTCCAGAAAAAATTTGAACCTAGGTATTTAATTTACATCACCAATCATGGAGAAAACTTGCATTATCATCATCATCACCACCATTATAATCATCATTATACTTGCATGGAGAAAACTTGACATCATCATCATCATCACCTTTATAATCATTACACCATTATTAAGAGCATTCCAGAAAAAAAAAAAAAAAAAAAAAAAAATATATATATATATATATATATATATATATATATATATATATATATATATATATATATATATATATATATATATATATATATATATATATAATGAACCTAGGCATTTAAGTACATCACCTTTACAGCATCACCATTATAATTGTCATTGACACATCATTAAAAAAAGAGCATTATTTAAGTACATCACCAAGACTGGAAGAGAAGTTTCATCCACTTGTGTATCACAATTCTAGTTTCCTCCCCTCTAGTGGCTGACAGCATCTGCAATAGTTAAGATAATGAAAACATGATACAAAAGTTGCATTGTTGTCTTCAGTCTTGAACGCACAATACAAGTACTTCATATAAACAGTAAGGTATATACTACAGGGCAAATTGTTTATTTCTACTGAAGTCAGTGGTAATAAATAAATTAAATAAATGATGGCCCACTAAGTTTCCAAATAGGGATGACCAGCCCCTTTTTTCCTGGCACAAGCACATTAAAGCAATCTAACCGTCATAACACACTCATAGCATCTCTAATAAAATTAGTAATCAAACAAATTAATTATTTGTGAGGTAAAATGAAATGGTAAATAAGACACTGTAATACATGTGACTTCCTGGAAGCTTATTTTTCACTTAACAAAAACCCAATATAAGTGTTCCAAGATTTCTTAAAAGAAAATAATGATTAATCTCCATAATGATAAAGCAATGTTTTCATAAGTAATAAACATTACCTGGTGGGATTTAGCTCCTCCAGTCTACATCAGCAATACCATTAATCAGGGACAGGACCTTCGGATGGACTTCAGAGTGCCTTTTGCAATGTTTTTTTTTACTTCTATCTTGCTCCCCCATTTGGGATTGATACCAGCAAAACATCTGTAGTGATGGAAGGTAATGTACTATGGAGGTACACTGGAGGTGTTCTGGACAGATTTATCTATATGTTTATATATATATATATATATATATATATATATATATATATATATATATATATATATATATATATATATATATATATATATATATATATATATATATATATATATATGAATTACCTTTGAATGAACTCGAGTGTTGATGCAGAATCCATGGGGTACCTTATATTAAAGTTGTAATAGGAGGCCAACAGCATAGCTAGGCCAGTGGTAAATGTGGCAATATGCTCAGTGACAACAACACCATCAATTGACAGCATATATCTTGTTGTAGTAAACCTTGATTCTCCTGAAAGTATTAAAAATAAATAAATAAATAAAAATAACATAGCCACCTGGTCAGGATTTCATGACTTGTCTCTAGCATCTTCACCCCTTTCTCACCAATCAATGCTTGTGGCAGAACTGCAGTAGATATTTTACCTCCTCTTCCTAAAGCTTTTTCCACAAAAGACCAGGTAATAATAATGGTAACATAATTTTTATGGACCACAAGATACTTCTCTCTCATAATTTTTATAACAAATACCCACACATCCCCTTCCTGTTTATTAAGCACAAAGGAACCAATTAATAACTTTATCAAAGGTAAAATGATAAGAAAATTACAATTATTTACACTGCTCCTGGTTGTAATATTACACCTCCTTTGGTTACATATGTATATAAATGATAAGCTAGTCCCTTCCAAGTCATAAATGTCATTTCTTGTTGTACTGGATACCTCCTAACTTGGTGACAAGTCATCACAGAGGTCTGAATTTGATGAGTAGACCATTTCAGTTGGCAAGTCCTTAACTGTTTGATATGTGTGATGCCTACTTAAGTGTGATTTAAATGTGGTTGTCTTTGAGAACATTTTGGAGCACTGATTAAAGGGGCACTGAATCCTGGTGCCATCATCAATGTGCTGTCTCAAATGCTTTAATAAATCCTTCATTTTTATCATAAACTTGTTGGCACAAAAGAGTTTTACACTGTAATTTCAAATGGAGACTTAAGATCAACAATTTTTCATCACTTTTTGACCTACATTCTTGATGGTCTTGGTATATATGAGCCTTTAGCCCTGCATATGATGAAAGTGTCCATTTGGAATCCCTTAATGGGCATTTGATAACTCTTCTGTATTGATTTAAATGCAACAGGCAATGATTTACACAATTTTTCACTGACCTTGATACATGATTACAGAGAGGACATGAAGACTCTGAATCCATGACACAAAAGTAATTACTAAAAAATCATTAGTACTTAACTGTGCTTGCCCTTCAGGTATTCAGAGATTATTACAACACTTAAGAAACATACTTTTTTTCTAAAAGTGGTAGTGGACTCATGGAACAAACTCCACTACATTTTCACTCATTCATCAGTCTTCCACTCATCTGTGCCCACCAGCCGGATGTAACAGATTACCACTTAACCTAGGTAATCAACCTAACAAACTAATGAAACTAACCATCATAACCAAACCAAACCAAATTAGACTGACCTAACTAACCTAACCAAGCCAAACCAGCATAATTTAACATAGGTATATAATCAAACTAACCAAACTAAGAGTGCAGATGAGTTTAGTTAATTATTTAATTTACCAATGACTTCCTGCATAAACATGATTTATATTAGGTAGGTAAAAAAAATGTATACATCATGCACAAATAAACACACTTAATAATGACATGGCTTACAAGCTGAGATTAACCAACCATTGAATTGTCACTTACATGCGAGAGAGGAGACCAGGAATGTTGTTGGATGGAAGGCCTTTAGGCCTTAGGACCTTAGGAGGTAGGTAGGTAGAATACTGGCTAGCTGTGCCCTTGGTGATGTTTTTGTTGAGGCTGTATAGTTCAGTCTTAACAACAGCGTCAACTTAGCCTCTAGTGTCCCAGAAGTGCAGTAAGCTGACAGTATCAAGCTTGATGAAAGTACAGGCCTGGGTCTCACTCAGTGCAGGATAAAAAAGGTGTAGCTACTGGTCTCGTACTGGCATTTGGCAGGCACCTCGTATTCATAAACAGAAAAATTGGTGGTTCAACAGTTGGAAATCTCGATGTGCATGTAACTACTCCTATGCTTTTATTATTTTTCTCATCATACTTCCTCAAAATTTCATACTACTAAATGTTTGAACTGAGATAACAAAATATATTTCTTACCTTGCATGTCTCCCCAGAGTAGAATATTCCATCTTCTGGTTACTGAAGTTACTAGGTCGAAGTAACCTTGCGTCACCGAAATATTATATAGAACGTTTGAGCTTTTCATTTCATTATGAATAATTTTCATCATCACTTTAAGTGAAAATATTTGTATACGATAAATGCACATCGACATACAAAGGCGCTACATGACAAGTTTTCAGTAACAGTGCCACGTGTCGCAATAAACAATGCACATGACAAATAATATAGAAAAAAAAAAAAACATTTAAAGTATGTTTTTAAGGCTATTGGTATAACAGCAATGAATAAGTATTACATTCCAAGTATTTAATGAAGAATAATATTGAAGACAACCGCTTAGCAACGAAGAAAAAATGCAACATTTACAGACACCCTGTTGCTTTGATTTACAGTGTTTATCTGTATTTAATTCTATCTCGATAAAATATTATTTAGATAATATGGAGGCTTATGGTGTCTCGGCACACACTCAACATTGCCTGTTAAATGTTAACAAGGACTGAGCCAAGAAATTCAAGACATCACAACCAAATTGCATGTCACATACAACGGTCGGATTTGTAAACTTTGGTTACAGCTATTTCCTGTCAGTATTTATGGGAAAAATACTGTAAAAACAACAATTATTTTGTACAGTGTAGTAAGAAAGTTCCCTTAAAGACACCTAACGAGTAAGACTTTTGCACACACACACACACACACACACACACACACACTATGGCAGCAGCAGGAGCACAAGCAACAGCAGTCCGGACTTTGTTTCGTTATTGGTGAAGAAACACTATGTTTTTCTCTTTGTTTTTAGGTTTTAACACGGTCCTCTGATTTTGTGTTTGTGTTGTCGGATGCAGCAGAGACGGGACGTTTTTCTTTCCTCGCAGCCAGATGATGTAGACTGGCTTTTTCCTGCTCCTCCTGACACACTCACAATTTACCGGTGAGTGACGGGGACGGAGCAGTTTTTGTAGTGCAGTGTACGTCCCTCCATTTTTAGGTTTACATTTAAGTGAAGGCTGTCATGCTTGCCTATGTTATTCCATGTGCATGTAAGGTAAGGCTGCTTGACAAAGTGTCTGACTCACTGCAGACACTTGCTTTATACTGTACTGTAATAAACAAGTAATTTCTCAATGTAAAGGAAACAGTGAGTCACAAAAGTGCCTCTCAATATGATTTGGTAATGAAAAGTAGAATACATGTATGAAGTATGTATGTATGAATGTATGAAGTAAATAGATAATAAATAAGTGAATAAATAAATAAATAAATAAATGGATGAATTAATGCATACCCTAGAGAACATTTCATACCTACTGAGCTTACCATGGCAAATACACTGATATGCTACAAAAAATGCACACAAGTATATGAAGATGGAAAAAAAATGGGGGAAGTTTGTCTTGTTATGTTATTTCTTTGGTTACTGCTCTTCTGAATTTGACATCAGCATGCGTCTCTCCTTCCCCACGCTGACGCTACGCAAGACTTTCACTTTTATTAGGTTCCCTTTCAGTAGTCCAGGAGTCAAGCATTTTCTTCATTCTTACATCCCCTTCATTAGTAAACTCTGGAATTCTCTGTCTATTTCTGTTTTTTTTTCCCTTTCCTGTGACTAGTTTTAAGAGTATTGAGGCACTTCCTGAAACATATTTAGATTTTTTATTATTGATTTTCTTTTTATCTTTTCTCTTTTTTTGTCTGTGTGTATGGAAGTGACAACTGAAAAGATATTTTTTTGTTCCTCTGTTTGCCATTCGCCAAGAAGATATGAGAGTGTGAGTATAAGTAGTGGCTATATGCAAATGTTAGACTACCATTTTATACTGACTCTAAATTAAACATGCATTGCATTGTTTAATGCAGTGTTTCAAGTTGAGCCGTCCAATATCTTTTGCATCTAATTGATTTTTGTGTTCGGCTATTTGAATTTTTATTTCCAAATGCAGCTCCATGTTTTTAAGAAGCATAAAGGGTTGGAGAAAAATAAAAGCTTTCCTGAGATGTAATAGGTGTTAATGTTAATAACAGTAGTAGTAGTAGTAGTAGTAGCAGTAGTAGTAGTAGTAGTAGTAGTAGTAGTAGTAGTAGTAGTAATAGTAGTAGTAGTAGTAGTAGTAGTAGTAGTAGTAGTAGTAGTAGTAGTAGTAGTAATAGTAGTAGTAGTAATAGTAGTAGTAGTAGTAGCAGTAGTAAAGAGCAGGATTATCAGCTGGAGTGACACCAATTCAGTTTTTCTATTAATTATGTTTTCTTACTATTATTCCACACCTTGTCAATCCACGCAAGGAAAAAAAAAAGAAAAGACAAAAAGAAAACGTATTTTAAAAAAGTGAGAGGCAAGACCAGCAAGTGAAACACGCCCTGCCTTCTCCATAGACTTCACGTGTTTACTGCCCCGCTACAGTCTTACATCTTACTGATCTGATACAGTCTGATACATCTTACAGATGTAAGATACAGTCTTACGATGGAGGCGCTTAATGTGGTGCATTTGTATGAAAGAATTTACTTTTTGCCATGAATATTTCTCTCTCTCTCTCTCTCTCTCTCTCTCTCTCTCTCTCTCTCAGTGACGTGCATGGGTGTGGGTGTCGAGAGGAGAGCAAACGGCCAAATGTACGGCGACGGGCTAGTGTTTGCATGCGCCGCGTGGGGCGTGCAGTTTGTATGTAAAAGAGGTAGGCAAGTGGTCGGGCGGGGACAAGGAGGAGGAGGAGGAGGAGGAGCAGGAGGAGAGGGAGGAGGAGGAGGAGGCGTAGCGTAGCGTGGTCTGGATGGCGTGCAGGATTATGTGACGCTCAGAGGCAGCTTCCCTACACTGTAAGCTTCTATTAGAGTGAGCCACGTGACGGGGTGCGCTCTCAGGGTGATTGCTTGTATTCTATGTAGCCTGGCGGGGCTGTGGCACTCCCTGCAGGTTATTGGCTCAGGAGGGTGAGGTAATGTCGGATGTTAGTGTGGTACTCTGCTGTGGGTGATGAGTTGTGTTTGTAATGATACAGCGCCTAAAGTTTGTTAAAGTGATGCAGCTTGTAGAGCATAAATACAGTGACATCATCACCACTATAGTCTCTCCCTTTACGGTGTGACGGAATGATGTAGTTGTGGTGATGTAGTCTGGGATAATGATGTACACTAGAAAAAATAAATAAAAATCCCAGTAATATCAACAGTTCCATTCTCGTGAAAGGTTCAGTGTTCCTCCATTATTTTGTTTATCTTCAGCATTTCCACTTTATGTTCACTTAACTTGACAAGTGTGTTCTATGTGTGCCCCTAGGCGAAAAAAAAGCTTACCATTTTATATTCCTTTTTCATATCTTGATTTATACAAAACTTTTTTATTCAACGATGTCCTCTCTCTCTCTCTCTCTCTCTCTCTCTCTCTCTCTCTCTCTCTCTCTCTCTCTCTCTCTCTCTCTCTCTCTCTCTCTCTCTCTCTCTCTCTCTCTCTCTCTCTCCAGAGGAATACAAAGGAATGCAACGGAAGACCAAACCTTGAGGTATTGACGAGGCTGTTTGGATAATTATTCTACATTAACTATTATTGGGAGATACAGGATAGTACAGAAGGTTCCTCCCCACCAATCCCTCCAGCAGAAGCTGACAAGATATAGGAATTGATACCACGTGGTATAGAAAAACCACATAGAACTTGAGAGAATAGTGAGGGAAAGAGTTGTGGTCTGTCTACTTTTGTTTGTGAGGGAGAGTGTAAATGCATGATAGTTGTGTGATGTGGTGTGTGCGTAGCGCAGGTGAAGGCACAGTTTGGTTGTTGAGGGGTGGTGCAGCATCCTTGCGTTGCGCTTTCCAGGGAGGCGGCAGTCAATCAGGCCACAGCTTCGGTCACTGGGTTTGTGTGCCTTCCCTTTAGAGGCTGCATACACAGGTTATCCCCTGCAACTTTGACCTCTAGTACTTAAAATCACAAAGTTGATCAATAATAGGAGAATGCGGACGAAGAAAATGAGGATTACATGTGATTACAATGGATAACCAAAACAGAAACACTCCCACAGGTCTTTACATATCGCTTTGGAATAAATTTAGATTAACTACCATTTAGTAAAGTAAGCTAGAGCAGTGTATAACTTCTGCCAAACTGACACGTCCTTGTGCTTGTGCTGGCGTGGGAAAACCATCGTGCAGTGTGGGGAAAACTGACTGCATTTTGATTGGAAAGAATGAAGTGAGATTTTATCATTATTCCTAAGGAAAATAAAAAAAAAAGGAGGAACAGGAGGAGGAGGATGTGGTGGTGGTGGTGGTGGTAGAGTTCGTAATTTCTCTGTTCCTCCTCCTTAGGGTGAATTGTAGATTTTTTCACTCTTCTCAAAATTGCACAAGTTTTCCTTTCTTATTGCACAAAATAAAATAAAAAAAAAATCAATATTTCCGAAAAGACGGTATTCAAACTTAAGAGAAAGAAAGCTTTTTCACTTGTCTTATTCATTGTGACGTAACATTCTGAGGTAATTTGTGCGCCCACAGGCAGAGACAAAATTGTTTTAATACAACTAATGAACACTGCAGTTCGGTGGCCAGTGGCCACAGGCACGGTGGTCCACAGCACTTGACGACTCGTGTAGCCGCGTGGAAGCTGACAGAAATGAACAGGATGGCTCGTCACCTTGACGCGTATAGTACGAGTATGTTCTCAGGCCCTAGTCCCGGATGGCGGCGTGAATCTTGAACATTCGTTGTAGATTAAACTTAGAAGTGACTCGAAGTATTACCTAACAGCTACAACTTAGACTGTCAATGGTTCTCTTAAATAGAAATGTAATAATAGTAGTTATATATTTTGATCAAAATTGTTCATCCTGAATTTTCCATTTAATTTTTATCAGCAAATACAGTAGGCATCCTGTGGACCACCCTAAAGAGTCACTGTGGACCACCAGTTGAGAACCATTTCTCCAGTGTGATTGTTTCATGTGGAAGAGTCAAATAATTTAAAAGGGCTCTTGAGAACTCTTCGGGACTGAATGTAATGCAGGTCTTGCGAGTGATGCTCGTCAGAGAGAAGCATGTGTTCTTTAAAATTTCTGTACTTTTTTTTCTTTTTCTGTGCGTTGAGTTAGGTATTCATTTACTTTTATGATCAAGTGTCATCTGACTATCACTTAGTGCTTCCTTGAACTGCCTTACTACGGTTCTTTTCATGGAAAAAATTCCAAATAACGTGTTACATTTCATTGGTGGCATGATTTCCCTTTAAAATGAATGCAAAGCAATCAATGTGGCACGTTCCATATCCATTATTGTGTCACTTTATTATGCATACAAACACTCCTATTAACGTATCACATCCCGCCCCTGGTGTGATTCCCCTCACCATGAATACAAAGCAATCCAAACGCTACAGTTCAGCCCTGCTCATGAAACACACGCTCTGATACAACTAGGCTTTTCACTTACTTTCAGCCCTTGTTTTCTCTTTAATAGTGCGAGAGTTGACTGGCCTCTTCACTCTTTGATCCCTTTCCCAGTTAAACTCCGTAATTCTCCCTGATTTTTATCTAACTTCCCAAACTTGTTATGACTTGAACTGATCATATATGTTTACTCACCTCCGATTGACTTGAGTTGCTATAAGAGACGAGTATCAAGACACCTTCCTAACTAAATGAACCAACCTGATTTAACTCTCTTTTCCATCCACTCTTTACCATGCGGAAATTAAGTGGTATTGTAAACTGTAACCAAATTGTTAGCCTTATGATCTATTCTAGACTCTAATAAGTGATCTGGAGACTATGATAATAACACGCTCCCTCCACTGCACACCAGCTGTCCGTAATGTATCATGTCCAGTGGCTGTTAATATAAACTGACGCTCTATTAACCTGTCATCACTAATCAGTAATCATTCACGCACAAGCTCATCCTCGTCACCACAACATCACCATCACCGTCACCATCACCACAGCTTACACTCCACTCCACCACGATTCTGTCCCATACATCACCCCCGCCACCACTAATTATTCCTAATTAATCTCCCGTCCCTCACCACCACCACCACCACTAACAACAACATCACACCTAACTCTCAACTTCTCCGATTTTCAGGAATTCCTTTCTTCTCTTCCCTCGCTCCACCATCCTTCATCCTCTCTCACTTACTTTCCATCCTTCCTTTTGCCGACATAATGCTTGCAATAGACGCCCCTCCTCTTCATCCCCCTCCTCCTCCAGTCCCGTAGTATTAGCAGGGCCTGGTCTCCCCTTATAAGCAGGGAGCTGTGGGAGGGACTGGAGGGATGCTTAGTGGAACATGTCGAAATAGCGTTGCCTAGCCGCCGCCGAGTATAGGAGTGTATTGAGGGTGCATTATCTCGGTACAGTGGCGGTGAACGGGGAGATGGATCGGTGAGTATGTTCAGGCGCAGATAGAGAAATGTGTTGTTGGTCTGACGAATTGATTAATGAATAGGTATCTGGTTGAACAGGTAGAGTTATAGATAGATGGCTGGATGGGTAAATGGTTAAATAGATCGACTGGCTGATAAATAGATATATAGATGGACAGATGGATGGATAGATAGATTGATAGATAGATGAATAAATGAATAAGTATTTAATTAGATATAAATATAAATAGATGGGTAGATAAACAGTTCAGTAAGTAGAAAATAGATTAGGAAAATAGACAGACAGACAGAGAGACAGACAGACAGACAGACATACTGAATTAACGTGTCGTGTTCTGAGATATTGCAAGGAATTGGTTTATAAATGGTACAGTAAAACTCACAAACATTTTCATATTTTAATTAATAACTACTAATTATTTGCATTTCTTACAACTCAAAATTTCTCACTCGCATTCATCTTTAAATCATTCAAAGTTATTAGGTGTTACCTTATATCTCTTCAACATATTCACTGATCAACGCAATCATCGTGCAAAACACAGACAATATCACATGCACAAACACAACAAATATTCAGTCGGCGCCATTAATGTTCAGTGAGAAAAACACACATGATATCAGCAACACATCAATCACTATAAACATTCCATTTCTACTTTCTTGTGACTTATTTTATCTTCACTTCTTTCTTTTCCTTATTTTGTTTTCTTTCGTCTTTTCTTTTTTTTTTTTTTTTGACAGTACAATATATATTGTGGTATGGGGGTCACCACAAACGATAATTCTTCAAATTAGATTGATATAAGTAGAGGCGTTCCTCAGTGTTCAATCTTAGGACCGATCCTCTTCATAATATATATCAATGACATAGACGAAGGAATCAGAAGTAAACTGTCAAAATTGACAGATACTAAAATTGCTAACAAGACTGACACCAAACCAACGTCAAATTTTGCAAAATGATGTATACACTCTCATTGAATGGTGTGAAACGTGGCTTATAACTTTGATTTTGATAAATGCCACGTATTGAATATAGGAAATAGCAATCTGCTGGAAAATTTTCAAAAGTAATCCCCCCATCAATAGTTTGGATCCTGAGAAAGATCTGGGAGTTTTAGTGACAGCAGATCTTAAACCAAGCAAACACTGTACCGAAGTCATTGAAATTGCTAATAAATTAATAGTTTTCATTAAGAAGATCTTTCACCTTCAAATCTGAAAAAAAAAATAAATAAAAAAATCTGGCTTTGTACAACTCACTTGTACGCATTCATCTTGAATACAATGTACAGTTTTTGTCATCCTACTACAGAATGAATATTGAGAAATCAGAAAAAAAGACAATACGAAGTAGAGTAACGAAAATTACTTGAAAGCTTCGCAATTAACCCTACAAGGAACGTCTTAAAGAACGAGATCTATTCTCCCTATCCAAACGCAGACTAAGAGGGGATCTGATATTGCTTTACTAAACTTTTAAGGGTTTCACAAATATGAGACCCGAATTCTTCCTAAGACTCAACATGTCTAATGTTACAAGAAACAATAGCAAATAATAGGTAAGCGATTTCAAACAAATGAAGCCAAACATTTTACTTCAATCGTGTCATAAATATGTGAAATTGTGTTCCATCAAGCGTCGTTAACTCAGGTACTGTACACTCATTGAAAACCTGTCTTGACAAGTATGTAGACACTAATTCCCGGTTGTCATTGTTCATGTCTGAATAACGAACACGTTCACTCCGTACTGTCCGTGCTGGCATGTAGATTGTATGTGGTAGAAGTAGTCGTCCTCTCTTTCTTAGTTTCCTCTCACATTCCATGTTGTTTTTTATTTCTATACAACATGGTACCATTTCCTTTCTCAGGTGAGCCTTGCCTGGAGGGATAGGGGGTGGGGGATGGAAGGACCCTTCTTCTGTGCTATCCTTTCTCTATCTACCACTAATAGAGTAGAATAGTCACCCAAACAGACTTGTAAGAACCTCTTGGTCTGTTGCTGTTTGGACTTTTTTTTTCTGCAAAACAAATAGATTCAGTACATAAGTAAGAGAGAAAAAAAAAAAAACAGTAGAAAATATAGATGTAAATGCCAATGACACCGTGCAGTGCATAAAAAAATAAAGAAAAAAACAAGGTCTCCATCGTTACAAATACTGAACTATCAAAACTTACAACTTACAAGATGCCACACGGAAATAAAAGGACACAAACCCGCTACACTACAATGATGGTGCTGGTGACGATGATGACGGTAATGGTGATAATTATAATGGTAATAATAATAGTAATAATGATTATAATATATAATAATATATAATAATAATAATAATAATAATAATAATAATAATAATAATAATAATAATAATAATAACAACAACAACAACAGTACCACTTCACTACGTATCGCCTCTCGCGGGGAGCAGGGGTGGGAGGGGCACAGGTCTTTCTTCTTTTTCATGCAGTACTCTTTTTTTTTATACCTATGAAGCATAAACACACTTGCAGCCTCCGCTGGTCCCCCTACCCTCTCTCTCTTAATCCCTCCCGACGCCGCCCTTCCTCCCAGTTTCTCCCAGGCTTTTATCCTGCTGAGAGGTAGTAAAGCCTGTGTGAAGAAGTGAGTGCTTCACCAGCTTTTTCAATGACATAATTTGATTGATGTCTATGTTGAGAGTGGACGTGAATTACGAATAAAGCAATCCGTGGTTCTCTGGGCTGAGTCATTCTCGTGCTGCAGGATGGACAGGTGTAATGTTGTGTTGTTGTTATTGTTGTTGGTGATGGTGGTGGTGGTGCAGCACAGGGGAGGGTTCCAGGAGGCGGCTCCAGACACAAGGAATGCTCGCCTCTGTAAAGTTCTCTGATCTCACCTACTGCTATTTGCACTCCACGACATACTCCCACAAGTCAACAATTATCTAATTATCACTGTGGGCATGAACGCTCACTTTAGAATCAGCAGCAGTTTTTCTTATTGAACTTTTGGTGCTGCATGAACACTGGAGGGGAAATCATGTGTTCAAATATTTCTTGTTTACCGTTGGGGTTTCATGGCGTAGTGACAGTCTTGGGAACCCAGTGTGTGTGGGATGCCAGCGGTCATATCCCATAGAAAATGAAATAAATAAATAACGTAATGAAATTAATTCACATCATAATTCTTTAATACATACTGGCGTGAACATTAGATGGGGAAATAGACCAACTTTACAAAAAAGATGGGGAAGATGGGGAAATAGACCAACTTTAAAAAAAAGAAAAAGGGCCCTCGTGGCCCAGTGGGTAGAGTGATGCACTTGGAGTTTGGCGTGAGGGAAGTGAGGGGCGCGTAGGTTCGAACCCCCCTCTCGGAACTCACAAAAACCTTCAAAGAGCATCCCTCCATCACCATGTGTGCCTCAAACACACAGGTACGGTGATGGAGCTGCCCACGGGGAGGAGGGGAGGTGAGTGCGCAGCACCTCCCTACCCCTCCCCAGGGGAGGAAGGCACCGCCTTACCGCCCCCGGGAGAGCAAGGGAGGTGAGTGCACAGCGCTTCCCTTCTCTCCCCTACCTAACCCTGGCAAGTCTACGGACTACCAGGCAAAAAAATAATAAAAACAAAAAAAAAATAAAAAAAGAAAAATAAATAAATAAATAAAAATAAAGGTAAGTGCATAGCAGTTCCCTTCTCTCCACCTAACAGGAAAAAATAAATAAAAAAAACATAAAGGTGAGTGCATAGCACTTCCCTTCTCTCCCAACCTACCAGGCAAAAGATAGAAAAAAAAATAAATAAAAATTAAGGTGAGTGCATAGCAGTTCCCTTCTCTCCCAACCTTCCACGCAAAAAAAAAATTAGATAAATAAGTAAATAAATAAAATAAAATAAAATAAATAAATAAAGCAAATAAGTAAATAAATGAATAAAGTAAAAATAAAAACCTCCCTACCACCTCGGACCTCGGGAGAGCAAGAGAGGTGAGTGCACAGCACTTCCCTTCTCTCCCCAAGTCTACGGACTACCACACCAAAAAGAATAAAATATATATAAGTATAAAGAAAAAAAAACAATAAAATAAATAGAAAATAAAATTAAATAAATAAATTAAATTAAATTAACAAAAAATAAATAAAGTAAAAACCAAAAAAATCCTACTCCCTCCGGCAATCAACAATAAATAATAAAAATAAATCAATACCAACCTGACTGATCCTGACAACTCCAAAGACCACCACCCCACCTGTGAAGCACGGGAGGTGAGTGTGCAGCACCTCCCTACCCTTCCCAGTCTCCCAGTTTGACTTTGACCAACAATCTGACTCATTCTGGCAACTCCAACTGTACAGACCACCACCAGTACTCCAGTACTCCCCACCCTGGCAACTGATCCTGGCAAGGTGAGTGCGTAGCACTTCCCGTGACTCATCCTGGCAACTCTAAAGACCCACCATACTGACTGACCCTGGGAAGCACGGGAGGTGAGTGTGCAGCACCTCCCTACCCTTCCCAGTCTCCCATCAATCTGACTCATCCTACCAACTCCAAAGAGCAACTCCAACTGTACAGACCACCACCACCACCACCCCTCTGATCTTGGCAAGGTGAGTGCGTAGCACTTCCCTTGTCTGACCCTGACTGACGGACCCTGGCAGCTCAAAAAAACAAACAACCTGCCTGATTTACAGATATGTAATCACCAAACTGACTGGCCCTGGGGAGCATGTGAGGTGAGTGTGCAGCACCTCCCTACACTTCCCAGTCTCCCAGTTTGACCTTACTCATCCTGGCAACTTCTAAGAGCAACTCTCTGACACTGTGACTCTGATCCCTACATCCCTACATCTTACCCTGTCCAGGGTAGGTGAGTGCGTAGCACTTCCCTACCACCAGCCTGACTGACCCTGGCAACTCTAAAAACAACCATCCTGACTGACTTACAAATCTTACTCTAATCTGGCAACAGACCACCAAATTGACTGACCGTGGGGAGCATGGGAGGTGAGTGTGCAGCACCTCCCTACCCTTCCCAGTCTCCCAGTTTGACTTCCACCACCAATGTGACTCATCCTACCAGCTCCAAATCTACCACTCTGATCTTGGCAAGGTGAGTGCGTAGCACTTCCCTGGGCTTGACTGACTGACCCTGGCAACTCCAAAAATAACCAACCTGACAGATGTTACAAATGTAACCTGGGGAGCATGGGAGGTGAGTGTGCAGCACCTCCCTACCCTTCCCAGTCTTCCACCAACCTGACTTGAATTATGACTGGGGAGCAGGGGAGGTGAGTGTGCAGCACCTCCTACTTTCTCCACTCTGTCTACCCTACCACCTACCAACTCAGACCATCAAACTGACTGTCTTAGAACAAGAAGAGGAAGCAACGCCATCAGAGGAAGAAGAAGCAGCAGCAGCAGCAACAGCAGCAGCAGCATTACCGCCATCAGAGGAAGAAATCAAGAAAAAGAAGCAGAGAAAAAGAACTGCCACCACTGCTCTCAGAGGAAGAAGCAGCAGCGTCACCGCCATCAGAGGAAGAAACATATATATGTAAACTACGACTGGTCAAATCTCCGTTGGCGCCAGGCAAAGTTCGACCTGTGATGGGCTGTGTTTAGAGAGAGAAATAAAACAGAGTTCCTTGAAAGGAAACTACGCTAACTCAGGGGACTGACTGTGAAAGTGCCAGGCAAGGCTGCTGCTTCAGACATCCACACTTCAACTTCAACAATGCATGCGAGAATGTTGCTGTATTATTCCTCCTATTCCTTCTTCTTTTTCTTCTCCTGCAGAAGACTGTCTTACTACTACGTAATATTTCTTTTCTCATAATTTATTCAATGTTATTATTTTTTTTCAGTATTTCCACCTTTTCTAAATCCATCCACCCTTTAAATTAAATAAATTTAATACATTTATGTACACTTGAGCCTTGGACAACTGATTACAAAAGAATTACATGAATATTTGACTTTTTTTTCTGTAGTCTTAAAACGCCACATCTCAAACACATGAGGCGCGGGTTGCGTTTGAGTGTACTGTAATATACCAACATAATACATGAATTTGTAATACTTTAATCACAATTTATATCTTTTCATACTAAGCAGTATGGCAACTTACTTCTCCTTCCTCATGACACTGGTCATGTCATGTACACTTCCATGTACCCAACAATTCTGGGTAACATTTGAAAAATATCATGCATCCTGGTGTGCACCATGCAACCAGGCTGACTTAACCTACGCCTCTGTAACCTAAGCTGGACACTTGAACAACTATAAATGCATTTTCTCTATCTTGCAGGGCCGAGGTGGACAGGTGTTTGTCCAGGATGCCTCGTGTTACTTCTCACCGCGTGTTTTATCTGTTGGAGATTATTACACTAAATCTGCTGCTGCTGCTGCTGGTGCTGCTGTTGCCGTCGCTGATCTTGCTGCTCTTGTTGGTATTGCTGCTTTTTCCTTCCTTCCACAACAACAACAACAACAAAATTAGCAACTACTACAGTTACTACTTCTACTACTACTACTACTACTACTACTACTACTACTACTACTACTACTACTACTACTACTACAACTCCTGCTGCTGCTGCTGCTGCTGCTGCTGCTGCTGCTGCTGCTGCTGCTGCTGTTGCTGTTGCTGCTGCTGTTGTTGCTTCTGCTGCTGCTGCTGCTGCTGCTGCTGCTGCTGCTGCTGCTACTACTGGTGCTTAACTTTACAAAAATCATCACTGTCGTTTTTGCCGTCGTGCGTGCGGTGCCTCTAATCGTCGTCGTCCTCGTTCTCATCGTCGTCGTCGTAACAGTAGCATCGCCTGTCAGAGTAAAAAGACAGGCTAAAAGAATACCAGAGGTCACAGAGAACTGGAACGGGAAAAGCACCACATTAATTGTTACCTGTGGAGAACAAAACAAAATATACTGGATACATGACAGAACAACAGCATTTCTTTAATTAACGTGTGTGTGTGTGTGTGTGTGTGTGTGTGTGTGTGTGTGTGTGTGTGTGTGTGTGTATGTATGTACTGCGAGGGAGAGTTACATAAAGTTAAAGGACAGCAAAGCAGAAGGCTCTCTCCTCACCCTCCACTCCCTCCGTCATAAGCCGTACAGCAAACAAATCTGAAGTAAATACCTTACTGGGTTAGAGAAGGAAAACCCGAAGGAAAATTTATAGGGAAGAATGAAAATAGATGAAATGAGATGCCCTCATTTCCTGAAGGCAAGGAGTTTTAATCTGTAACAAGACGGCGTTTCAAGTTTTCTACGGTATTGCAAAAAAAAAAAAAAAAAAAAAAAAAAAAAAAAAAAACCTTGCCAGAAATTAAACACATGTATGGCGCTCCCTTTGACTGCGGTTCAAGCTGGTGGCGGCGACCTGCTGGTGGTGGTGGTGGCGGTGGTGGTGGTGGTGGTGGTGGCGGTGGTGGTGGTGCTGGCGGGGGCGATGGTTGTGGCTGGGAAGTTAACCAATTTAATTTCGTTTTAATTTCTATATATAATTAGTTTTCTCTCTCTCTCTCTCTCTCTCTCTCTCTCTCTCTCTCTCTCTCTCTCTCTCTCTCTCTCTCTCTCTCTCTCTCTCTCTCTCTCTCTCTCTCTCTCTCTCTCTCTCTCTCCCTCCCTCCCTCCCTCCCTCCCTCCCTCCCTCCCTCCCTCCCTCCCTCCCTCCCTCCCTCTCTCTCTCTCTCTCTCTCTCTCTCTCTCTCTCTCTCTCTCTCTCTCTCTCTCTCTCTCTCTCTCTCTCTCTCTCTCTCTCTCTCTCTCTCTCTCTCTCTCTCTCTCTCTCTCTCTCTATCTATCTATCTATCTATCTATCTTTGTACCTGCCGTGGACAGTAAGCAATTAGTTGTTCTAGTGGCTGTGTTCCTGAAGTAGAAATACTGAAAAGCACACTCCATCTTTTAATTCCCCATCAGCGTGGCTTCCTGATGGGAGGTACGGTAGAGCACACTTTCATTTGTAAGCCAAGGGAAAGTAAGCGTCTTTCCTCCTCAGAGCCTCACTAGCGCCAGGATTAGCTGTGTGCCGGGGAGTGCTGGTGAGCCGTGAGTAATGTTCACTCTTAGATACACGTGCAATGTAATGTATCTCCCTATCATTATTTTTGTTTATTATTTACTATTATTTATTATGTTTATTATATTGATACTTGTTTTTGTCTTCCTTCCTTCCTGCCTGCATGCCTCCTGCCCTCCTAAGGGCCCTATTTTTCATATTATCCTTCCTTCTCTCTCTCTCTCTCTCTCTCTCTCTCTCTCTCTCTCTCTCTCTCTCTCTCTCTCTCTCTCTCTCTCTCTCTCTCTCTCTCTCTCTCTCTCTCTCTCTCTCGGGAGTTCTTTGATGAATTGCCATGTTTTCATGACTCTCTACCGCTATTTATTGGTCTTTCATCTTTTTATATCCTGCATGAGTCTGCTCCCGGGAATTAGGTATGGTAGTTGTACGGTGATAAATAATATTTCAGTGTGACCTTTGCAATATCTTCCTATATTTATGAAAACTTTCGTTACTGTGAAGTTTGGCTAGAATATTAATATTGTTTTTTTTATGTAAATATTTTTCGTTATATTTGTCCAGCACATTTTTGTTATGCGCGAAGAAAGTAAGTGATCATTTAAATCCCGAACTTTAATTTCATTTGCATAAAGAAGTTTAAATTAGAGAGTGAAATAAAGAAGGACTCCTTAACGTGTGGGAAGTGCCTGCCAACCTACTATGGAGGGTGTGCTGCGCAAATCATGATTGTATAGGAGCGTGATGTAACCTGTTCACACTGATACCACTTACAGACAAGCCTTCAAGTACCTTGGTATTACGTAGTTGTGATTTAAATAATGTGTTGACTTGTTTAGGTAATCATCAGAGAGAGAGAGAGAGACCGGACAGGTAGGCAGGAAGACAGACGGTCAAACAAACAGGCAGGGAGGCAAGCAAGCAAGCAAGGAGGCAGACAGACTAACAGGCTGGGAAAGATGTAGATGGACATGCAAAAAAGAAAGAAAGAAAGCAGGCAGACAGACAGGATGACAGGGAAATAGTCAGCCTGACTTGAAGAGGATAGGCAGGCAAAGAAGCAGGCAGACAGGCAGGCAGGCAAAAATAGAAGGCAAGCAAGCAGACAGAGAAACAGACAAATAGACAGAGGGACAGATGGATGTGCGGGCAGACACAGACATAGACAAAGTAGTTTTAAATAGCGGCAGAAACTAGTATATTTCATTCTAAAGAGTATATTTGTACAATTTTTTTTGTAAAGCACTTTAATAAATATTTTACCGTGCCCTGCACCGAGTACTTAACCAAAAGTCCAACTGAATTAGTCAGTGAGATATTAATACAGCATAATGTTTGCATAATATAAACGTATGCCTCTTCCGTTACTCGTACATTCTTTCGTGATAACAATTACAGTAAGTGAAGAAAATGCATACACAGTGACCTAACTATATTTTTTCTCTCATTGCCTCGTATTTACGGTATGCCATTTTTCAGGCACAATACGTAGTTGTCATTGATTTCCTAAAACTACTAAATATACCAGAAGACAGACCTACTGACCCATACTCGTAAATATTGTTCCACTCGTAATGTTACACCAGACACACACACACACACACACACACACACACACACACACACACACACACACACACACACACACACACACACACACAACATTAATACAAATAGATGTGCTGCAACAAAGCAACATAGATTGGGATGCTCTTTCTTACAAAACATTATAGTGAAGATGTGAGGCAGAGATAAACAGACAGACGCAGACAGACAGATTGATTTAAAACACTTAGTAACATGTACTTGTTCTAAGCAATTCTAAGTGACCATTACTCTCCCGTTCATTCCCATTCATTGAAGCATTTCAGTGTTGAGACGCAAAGGTAGTGTAAGTGTTGAGGCAGCGGTGGTAGTGGCCCCTTCACCTCGCAGCGAGGCAGGAAGGGGAGGCGAGGGACACCAGCAGTGACTGGCCTGAAGGCGCCTTGCGTCCCGCCTCCTCTGTGCGACACTCTCCCTAGATTGCCTTCATCCGTCAATCGCAACATGACTTGTGCTCCTCCTCTTCAGTCTCACTTAACTACCACCTTCATATTCTAGACACACTTTACTTTCCCTCCTGGCTTCAGCTCAAGGTTTTCCAAGGTCAGTTGAATTGCTTGTGTTCTCGGACTGATGCTAACGGCGCTAATCCGCGCATGGCTTAACAGTGGACTGTCGGCTTTTCTCTCATCCTGGTACACGCGGCGATGGTACCAAGGGAATCATTGTCTTGGCGGAGTGTTAGGGAGGGTGAGGCGAGGCATGGCAGGGTATCTCTTGACTGGAAACCTTAAGTAAGGTAATCTAAGCGAAGTCGAACTGGAAGGTTTGCAATAAAATTAGTGTTGCTGCTCAAGCTGAAGGAGGATTGTTAGGATGTTACTTCTTAGAAAATAGCCTTACTTAGTGAAATATAGTAAAGATGGGTAAAAGAGAGAAGGTGAATTCTACTTGGGAGTGAGATATGGTTTGGGAGAGAGAGAGAGAGAGAGAGAGAGAGAGAGAGAGAGAGAGAGAGAGAGAGAGAGAGAGAGAGAGAGAGAGAGAGAGAGAGAGAGAGATTCCTTACAGTGAAAGCTTTAAGTTCAGTGAAATAGCATCATTATTCTTCATTGACACTCTTAAGCTGCAGACGCTAGAAAGAAATCAGTCACAACCCAGAAGACATGATATAGAAAAGTAGATTCAACTGTTTCCATATTTTCTCTTGAATATAAAGAACAGATAATAGATTGACAATAACGAAACGATTTACTCGTAAGAGGCTTTGCTTGGGATGAGAGGAGGTTAGGGAGTCCTGTTCTGGAGTGAAGCCGTAAACACTGGTGATGTAGAACTGAAATAAGAATTTGTCTCATCGTTGTCTCGTCAACAGCATTCAGTAACGTTCCTTTATAAACTTAATAAAATCCCACTCTTGTTTTAATACTAAGTAGGATAAACAGAAGCATAAAGTAGAACCGTGCATCTAAATATTTCAAATAAAAGTGTAGTCTTATACATATTAGTCTAAGTGGACCCAAGTTGAAAGTAACTGATGTGTATGACTGTATAAAGAACTTTTCAGCCAATGAATGTACAGTATCTCCGAAAACTATCTTTAAAGTGTGGCGCGAACTGTGGCATAATGAACAATACGAAACCCGCTGCCTGATCAAGTGTCGGTAAGGTTAGTGTGCAGGGCTACCAATTGTCACTGGCGTCATCACCAAACGTGTCAAATATTATCGTCCATTGTGTCAGAATGTAGAGCTCTATAAAATAAAGATAATTTGGTAGCTACTGTACAATATCCACTTGGAGAGAGAAAGGGACAGATACCGTCAAAACATCCATCCCACCACACTCTCAGCTCCGGTTAATGCTCTGCCACCTCGAGCAGCAGCCACGCAGATTTACAGATTGCTGGAAAAAAAAAAAGAAAGGTAATTGTGGTAGCTATACCTTTGTTGTTCCTTCTATAGTGCAGAGCCGCGTGTAGTGACTGTAGTCTCCTGAGTGCCTTAAAGAGGATCCTAGCTATAAATAATTTGGTAAATCTGACGGACACTGTCAAGAAGCTTTTCTCGGATACTGTGTGTTTGTGTGTGTGTGTGTGTGTGTGTGTGTGTGTGTGTGTGTGTGTGTGTGTATGTGTATGTGTATGTATGTGTGTGTGTGTTTGTGTTTGTGTGTGTGTGTGTGTGTGTGTGTGTGTGTGTGTGTGTGTGTGTGTGTGTGTGTGTGTGTCTGTGTATCTGTCTCTCGGTGAGTCATTCCACGTGCTGGTGGCACCTTCATTAACAACCAAAGGCTCATTGACATAAAATATTATTGCAGAGAAGCAGATCAACATAAAAATGCTCGCACAGTCTGATGGGGCCGAGTCTTACGACCACAGAATACCTCGAACCTGCTATTCTTTATATTGATAGTTCTGGAGAGAGAGAGAGAGAGAGAGAGAGAGAGAGAGAGAGAGAGAGAGAGAGAGAGAGAGAGAGAGAGAGAGAGAGAGAGAGAGAGAGACGAAGCTGATATGATGGATCAATTAATACGATTATGAGCATCGGATCCCATGAAGGGCGACTAGAGGGCCAGGAGAGGGTAAGGTACTCACACAAGCCCTTATGTAGGGGAAGTACTGGAGGCTTGGAATAAACTCTATGAAACCAGATGTACTGGAGTTTTCATTACAACTGTTTGTTGTTATTATTATTATTATTATTATTATTATTATTATTATTATTATTATTATTATTATTATTATTATTGTTATTATTATTGTTATTATTTTAGCAGCCCTTAACAGTCAAGGCATTTGATAGTCATTCCTATGCAGAGGTAAATGATGGGAGAGAGAGAGAGAGAGAGAGAGAGAGAGAGAGAGAGAGAGAGAGAGAGAGAGAGAGAGAGAGAGAGAGAGAGAAAGTGTAAATGAAAGTATATTTGCATAAAAAGTTGATAAGCGGCCTAAATACTCCGAGGGCTCGCGAGTCTCAAGTGTGAGTAGCGAATAAAAAGACCCCTCACCTGGGTGTTCATTAGCATGCCTTCATCAGACGTGTGATTACTCGTGTGTTCAGACGACGGGAGATTGAATTACACGTCGTTAATGCTTTTAATGAGGATATGTATTTATATGTTTGTTTATTAGCTGGTCATCTCCAGCCTAACATCTGGAGCTTCATTACATTATGTTCCAGGGAAAATATGAGTAAATCGTGTGAGTCTTGCCGTGGTAGGAAAGACGACCTCCTGCGGGACCTTATCAAAAGAGCGTCTGACATTGGTTTGGTAAGCGACGAGACAAAAAAAAAAAAAAAAATAGGATGCGTTTGGTAATGCGTATATAGGAATAATATTGCCAGCGTAAAACTAACTTGGCTTTGCAGTGAGGCTTTTGTATTCAGATGACCGCATGAACTGAAATATGTAGACACAATATACGCAGGTCCTGTGAAAGGTATCACACTAAATGTATTGCTTCATCCAGACGAGTTAGCAGCACAAGCATGAGGTAGGGTCGATCTCACAGGTGTTTGCTTTTGTTGAGATCCTTACCAAGAAGCGGTGACATCCAGAACCAACAGCAACTACGATATCTGTGTGGTCTGTGGAGCCTTTCTTGTTGTTGTTGTTGTTGTTTTGTTGTGTATGAGGTTACAGAGAACACCCTGTGTCCTCGCAGTAACCACACGAAAAGGCAGGTATCTTACTAGGAGTGGTCAGGGAGTTGTTGTTGTTGTTGTTGTTGTTGTTATCAGAACCACAAACGGAGGAAGGTGGATGTGTTGTATTACTGAACAACAAATAAAGAAAGAAGAATAGATGAGTCAGGCCACCTTGGCAGAGATACTCAAAAGGGACTTTCATGTTTTGTGCCGTGAATACTTTTTATGGCTAGACTGAAGTGGTACTTATTATTTTCTAAGTATATCCTTGCTGTTGTTTTTAGGTTTGTACCGCTGAATGTTGAGAAGCTTTGCATTTAATATTTTTGCTTCTTTTTATTTTCTTATTTGATCTTGTTATATATGTAATTGTGCTTGTTCGTTTTATTTTGTTGCAACTGTTGTGCATATTTAACATTCTTAGCGTTTCAAGTGTGTTCTGTTTTCAGTGTTGTTTTTCATGTATCCATGTGTTCTTGCTTGAAGGAATTTGACACATTTTATTCATGACATTTCTTCAGTATTTATTCTCTCCTTTTTTGTTCATGTGTATGTTGTAACTCATGCAGTAAAGGATTTGTGGTGGTTCTGTTCATGATGCTTCATTTTTAGCTCTTTTTAGAATAGTCAAGCTGCATCACTTTCTCATGTGGATGTTTTGATATTTTCAGGAAAGGATGGCAGGTGGTGCCGCGGTGAACACTGCCAACACGTGCAGGAGGAAAGTGAGTACCTGCTTCATTACATCATGTGCACTCTGTTTGGAACTCACTGTTAAACTTTTTTTTTTCCATGTCAACCGAAACCTGTCACTGTTGCCTGCCTTTCTCCTGTCAGCTTCCAACGAATATATGAAGGAAAGAAAGGATGTGCTTCCATGGTATCGTGTCAGTAGTATTATCCATTGAAGGATTAGTTTAAGCCTTTTTCCAAAGCGTTGTTTTTTGTCTCCCATTTTTCTGTCTTCCCAGGGTATATATATGAAAGAAGAAAGAATGTAAATTTAGTCTATAATGTTCATTGCAACATCTTACAGGGAAAAAGTCCTTTGAGGATTAACCGAATCTTTTTCAAAACTATATTTTTTGTATTTCAGTCCTCGTGTGCTTATTTTAGTGTATGCATAGAGAAAGAAAGGATACGAAATCATATATTTTCTTTTTGTTATAAATATTTACTTGGAGATTCAGTTGAAACCTAACAATTAGCTATCATTTTTGCGTTCATATTTTTTTTCGTATATATCTTTTGTATGTACGAATATGTGAGTGAAGAAAGGAAAGATGCAATTACAAAAAAATATTCCACAATAACAGGAATATTCTCTTGAGGACTTTTTTAGGTAACAAATATCAGATTTTCTAATTTATCCGTTTATTTATCCTTTACTGTGTTTTACCGTTATGTAGATTAATATTTTGCATGTTATGATAAAGTCTCCTTGGAAACTATTACTGTAACACATTTAATTTAGTGTGAATTTGATTTCCACGTAAAAAAAAAATAAATAAAAAAAAAATAAATAAAATGAAAATAATATAATATAAAATATTTCCTTTTATGGAGAAAACACATTTACATTTTCTTTGTTCAATGGGGAGTTTTCAGAACTAGTGGTTGTCACCAGGTGGCAGCACAGACACAAACTCTTCTCTCACATACAAGCAATATCAGATATACCTACAGTGTTATTTTATTTACATGAAGATGCAATGGGCTTATATAATATACTTTTCTACGTAATCCCTTCTAAGTGGTAACACAAGTAAAATGAAACTCTTTTCATGAACAAATGTATATAAGTTGATTTTCTAGTGAATCGGCATTTAGATTTATTTGTTAATCTTAAGATTTCCAAATGAATACACTCTTGATTGGAAACGTCTTAATCTAGACGACAGTAAACATAAAGGCAACATGTCTGTGACAGTCAAAAGTCCAAATTACATAGATCTCCTTCCTAGTTTATGGAAACGGAAATTTTAATAAAAAAAATGGCAACTCGAGTGTCCTGGCGATAGTAATGCTGTATCTCTAACCAAAACAAACACCTGACTCGGCCGCGCTGGTTGAACTTAAGAAACACGTTGTCGGACATGAAGTTGAATGTTGCTGCGGTGCCCATCTCCACTACGCCCTAAGCAATGGATTACAGCAGCTGGACACTACAGCAGCAGCAGGATCGCCTGAGAGATGTTTGTTTTGGTTCTCGATTACTTTGCCTTGTCGCTCGCTTCGTGAGAAGGATGCTAAAATACCCAGAAAAAAAAAAAAACTAGAGCCATATATCACGATGTAACTGAGTAGGTTGCGTCATACTATATAGTACAGTGTGATTTTTTTTACTTTTTTCATTGTCCAAATCAATAGTTTTTATACTTGTAATATGATTTATTTAGAAAATGTTAGCAGCTTACTCGATAATCACAAAAAAAAAAAAAAATGATAATAATTTGACCACATTCTCTCAATATTATCCATACCGGATATTGAAAAGTCGATACGTCATTTCAATAGTATCATGATGATCAGTGTTCTATGCATCTTTACGCACCTGGGATTTACTACAACAATATTTTAGCTCTCTTTCCTACTGTTAGATGAGCAGCAACGACATCTAGCGATTTAGCTCCGAAAATTTCCCATTAGTATTGATATTATTTTTAACTCTGATTTCCCGGGAAGCGTTACCACCTTGATATTTGTGACCTAATCTAAGATAACTTTTTTAGCGTCATAACCTTTGTTGCAGCTTTATTCAAGTAAAATCAAAGAGAGGAAAGCTTGTATTGTTCTGTGAAGTGTTGTTATTTGTCTGTGTGTGTGTTGATTGTCACCTTGAAAAGTCAAGGTGACGTGGGCCTTGATGACTAGAGCCGGCCCACACTATTTGTCTCCCTTTTTTTAGAGGCTCGTCGTTGTAGATTTCTGAAAATATTAGTTTCATCACTTTTTTTATTTTCCTTGTCATCGAATGAAAGAAAATTTATGATTTTTTTTTATCATATCGTAACGTATTGAATAACTTTGGAGGGATTATTCCCCTAGCAGAGCAAGGTGGTTCTATTTTTGTTACCGCACCGCACACTATTTTTGTACACCCCACCGCTCCCGCCTGGCCCTGGAGGGTACAACGATGATTTGGCCAGGAGCACCTTTTGGTGTCCATCGCATTTAAAATTTCGATTTCAGTTTCGGAAACACTTCTTAGTTGTTAACTTTTGAAGGCGTCTCTTTCTTATTTTATGTAATTTCTTCGTCAGACTCATCTTTTTTTGCATGTTTCGACTTATCGACATTTGGGCGAAGGTTTCTGCCTGGTAACTCTTGCAACTATCGCCTCATCACTACAGATCGAGCTGGAGGGCGCAAAATACGCGAATTATTTGCCATAACTCACTTCATATACGGGATAGCCAGTCTTGGTTGACACCATCAGACTCACACTTTTTTTTCTTTTTGTTTTGAGGGTTTAACACAGTCCTCTGATTTTGTGTTTGTCTTGTCGGATGCAGCAGCAGCGGGACCTTTTCCTTTCTCGCGGCCAGACGACGAGGACTGGCTTTTTGCTGCTCCTCCTGACACACTCACAATTTACCGGTGAGTGACGGGGACGGAGCTGTTTTTGTAGCACAGTGTACGTCCTTCCATTTTTAGGTTTACATTTAAGTGACGCCTGTCATGCTTGCCTATGTTATTCCATGTGCATGTAATGTAAGGGTGCTTGACAAAGTGTCTGACTCACTGCAGACACTTGCTTTATGCTGTACTGTAATAAACAAGTAATTTCTCAATGTAAAGGAAACAGTGAGTCACAAAAGTGCCTCTCAATACGATGTGGTAATAAAAAGTAGAATATGAAATAAATAGATAATAAATAAGTGAATAAATGAATAAATAAATAAATGGATGAATTAATGCATACCCTAGAGAACATTTCATACCTACTGAGCTTACCATAGCAAATACACTGATGTGCTACAAAAAATGCACACAAGTATATGAAGATGGAAAAAAATGGGGGAAGTCTGTCTTGTGTTGTTATTTCTATGGTTACTGCTCTTCTGAATTTGCCATCAGCATGCGTCTCTCCTTCCCCACGCTGACGCTACACAAGACTTTCACTTTATTCCGTTCCCTTTCAGTAGTCCAGGAGTTAAGCAATATCTTCATTTTTTTCATCCCCTTCATTGGTAAACTCTGGAATTCTCAGCCTGTTTCTGTTTTTTCCCCTTCCTGTGACTAGTTGTTTTAAGAGTACTGAGGCACTTCAAGAAACATATTTAGATTTTTTATTATTGACTTTTTTTTCCTCTCTTTTTTTTTTGTCTGTATGTATGGAAGCGGCAACTAAAAAGATATTTCTTTGTTCCTCTGTTTGCCATTCGCCAAGAAGATATGAGAGTGTGAGTATAAGTAGTGGCTATATGCAAATGTTAAAATACCATTTTATACTGACTAAATTCAAGATGTATTGCATTGTTTACTGAAGTGTTTCAAGTTGAGCCGTCCGATATCTTTTGCATCTAATTGATTTTTTGTTCGGCTATTTTAATTTTTATTTCCAAAATGCAGTTCCATGTTTTTAAGAAGCATAAAGGATTGGAGAAAAATAAAGCTTTCCTGAAATGTAATAGGGGAATGTTATTAACAGTGGTAGTAGTAGTAGTAGTAGTAGTAGTAGTAGTAGTAGTAGTAGTAGTTGTTGTTGTTGTTGTTGTTGTTGTTGTTGTTTTTGGTGGTGGTGGTGGTGTTGTTGTTGTTGTTGTAAAGAGCATGATTATCAGCTGGAGTGACACCAATTCAATTTTTCTACTATTTATATTTTCTTACTATTATTTCCACACCTTGTCAATCCACGCAAGGGAAAAAAAAAAAAAAACATATTAAAAAAAGTGAGAGGCAAGACCACCCAAGTGAAACACGCCATGCTTTCTCCATAGACTTCACGTGTTTCCTGCCGCGCTTCCTGCCTGATGATTATACAGTCTTACGCTGGAGGCGCTTAATGTGGTGCATTTGTATGAAAGAATTTACTTTTTGCCTTGAATCTCTCTCTCTCTCTCTCTCTCTCTCTCTCTCTCTCTCTCTCTCTCTCTCTCTCTCTCTCTCTCTCTCTTTCTCTCTCTCTCTCTCTCTCTCTCTCTCTCTCTCTCTCTCTCTCTCTCTCTCTCAGTGACGTGCATGGGTGTGGGTGTCGAGAGGAGAGCAAACGGCCAAATGTACGGCGACGGGCTAGTGTTTGCATGCGCCGCGTGGGGCGTGCAGTTTGTATGTAAAAGAGGAAGGCAAGTGGTCGGGCGGGGACAAGGAGGAGGAGGAGGAGGAGGAGGAGGAGGCGTAGCGTAGCGTGGTCTGGATGGCGTGCAGGATTATGTGACGCTCAGAGGCAGCTTCCCTACACTGTAAGCTTCTATTAGAGTGAGCCACGTGACGGGGTGCGCTCTCAGGGTGATTGCTTGTATTCTATGTAGCATGGCGGGGCTGTGGCACTCCCTGCAGGTTATTGGCTCAGGAGGGTGAGGTAATGTCGGATGATAGTCTGGTACTCTGCTGTGGGTGATGAGTTGTGTTTGTAATGATACAGCGCCTAAAGTTTGTTAAAGTGATGCAGCTTGTAGAGCATAAATACAGTGACATCATCACCACTATAGTCTCTCCCTTTACGCTGTGACGGAATGATGTAGTTGTGGTGATGTAGTCTGAGATAATGATGTACACTTGAATAAATAAATAAAAATCCCAGTAATATCAACAGATCCATTTTTGTGAAAGGTTCAGTGTTCTTCCATTATTTTGTTTATCTTCAGCATTTCCACTTTATGTTTACTTAACTTGACAAGTGTGTTCCACGAAAAAATAAATAAATAAAAAAAAATAAAATATATATATATATATATATATATATATATATATATATATATATATATATATATATATATATATATATATATATATATATATATATATATATCATTTTATACTCCTTCTTCATATCTTGAAAAGAAAAGAAAATAAAAAGAAAAGAAAAAAATATCATACTGTTGTTATATTCCTTTTTCATATCCTCACACAGAGAACAATTTTTAACAATAAATAGGGGTAAACTTTAGCCTCACCTCCTCCGTCTCCTTTTAATTTGTCTGTAGAAAGGAAAAAATCTAAGTTCTTTTTCATATTTTCATTCATATAGACCTTTTTTTTTGTCTTTAATAATGTATAGGATTAAAAACATAGCCTCACTTCCTCTATCTCCTTTTTGCCGTGATATGTTTTGACCCTACACGCTGGTATGGTCCGCCTGCCCCTCTTGCCCGCCCCCTTCCCCCTGACAGACCCGCGTGTGGCCGTGGAGTGTGGCTCCCCTAATGGTCATCCAGTATTGCTCTTAAAAATGATCCCGTGATGCGTCTACAGAATGGTTGCTTAAGGTGTGTTGCTGGGGTGGGGGGTGGGGGGATGGGGACTGATGTGGCTCTCTGGCCTAGAACGCTTTCTCTCTCTCTCTCTCTCTCTCTCTCTCTCTCTCTCTCTCTCTCTCTCTCTCTCTCTCTCTCTCTCTCTCTCCTCTCTCTCTCTCTCTCCTCTCTCTCTCTCTCTCTCTCTCTCTCTCACTCTCTCCAGAGGAATACAAAGGAATACCAAACCTTGAGGTATTGACGAGGCTGTTTGGATAATTATTCTACATTAACTATTATTGGGAGATACAGGATAGTACAGAAGGTTCCTCCCCACCAATCCGTCCAGCAGAAGCTGACAAGATACAGGAATTGATACCACGTGGTATAGAAAAACCACATAGAACTTGAGAGAATAGTGAGGGAAAGAGTTGTGGTCTGTCTACTTTTGTTTGTGAGTGAGAGTGTAAATGCATGATAGTTGTGTGATGTGGTGTGTGCGTAGTGCAGGTGAAGGCACAGTTTGGTTGTTGAGGGATGGTGCAGCATCCTTGCCTTGCGCTTTCCAGGGAGGCGGCAGTCAATCAGGCCACAAAAAACAGGAAATTAAGTGCTAAAAACGGGTGATGCGTACTTAGAGAGAGATGTTCTTAATAGTGACACTGTACTGGAAGGAACAGAGAATCGCGAAGACCTGCATTGTCTGAAAGAACCGTTTTTGTGTTTGGTTGTCTTTCTTTCTGTGTATGTGTCTGTCTTGCCTTCTTTGTCTCTGTGTATGAATATGTGCTTCTCTCTCTCTCTCTCTCTCTCTCTCTCTCTCTCTCTCTCTCTCTCCTCTCTCTCTCTCTCTCTCTCTCTCTCTCTCTCTCTCTCTCTCTCTCTCTCTCTTTTTTTTTTTTTTTTTTTTTTTTTTAAACAAATATTTACAGAAAGGCTTAAAATTCCACGTTGAGTGTGGAATTATTTAAAAAGCCTATGTTAGTATTTTTAACAGGAATAACACTATACATGCTTAACATAAAGATTATAACGTTAATACAATAAAATAATAAAAATTTAAAGATTTAAAGCGCCAGTGGGGACAGGTGCGTGCTACGCCAGCTGTGGGCTGCCAGCTTCACCTGGTGCGTGGACATGTCCTGCACTTGGGGCGTGGCCGCCGTGAACATGTTCCACAGCCTCGAAGTCCTGGCTGTGTAGGTGCGCTGGTGTTGGCTAGAGCGAGATCGAGGCACCTTCACTAGCTCGTCGCTACTGGCTGCAGCTCTGGTGCACCTCTGTACTGCGTGTGGCAGCAGCCTCAGGGGGTCAAGGTGAGGGACCCTCTGCACCTGAGTTTTGTGGCACACCACTAGTGCCGACACGTCCCGGCGGTGCTCCAGTGACGTTACTGGTGGTGGGTGCTGTTGGTCCTCATCGGTGGCCACCAAGCGCAGGGCTCGCCGCTGCACAGCATCCAGTCTCTGCATGTGGGTGGCGGCACTCGACATCCAGGACAGGGCACCGTACTCCATACATGGGCGTATCTGTGCCCTGTATAGCGTGAGGATGCCCCGTGGGTCGAGGGTGTTCGCCATCCTACGCAGGGCAGAGACTCGGAGAGAGGTCTGGCGGGCGACGACACTGATGTGGTGATCGAAGCGTAGGCCGCGGTCCACAGACACGCCCAGGATCTTGATATAATCCTGAAGTGGCAGGCTCTTGCCTCCAAAACGCAGCTGTCCTGAGACTGCGTGTGAAGCACCTGGGGACCGCGAGATGACCATCGCCTGCGTCTTCTCAGGAGCGAAGTTGACCTGCCACATCTTTCCCCACTGCTCCACCAGTCCGAGCTGCCTGTTCAGCTCAGTGACGGCACGCTGACTGTCGAGGCGGCAGTAGGAGCGGGAGAGTGTGCAGTCGTCGGCGTATGCTGCCACAGATGACAGCTGCCGGAGGAGGTCGTCGATGTATATGTTCCATAGGACTGGGCCCAAGACGGAGCCTT